>NC_041386.1:386112661-386179342 GCF_002162155.2 Triticum dicoccoides | reverse complement strand
GCCCGCACCCATGCTATCCCGCTACTACACATGTCACACCATTCCCCCTTCCCTTATACTTGGTTTACATCATTAGTGGTCTCTCTACTCCACATACACACACTCCCTCTCACACACAAACGCGCGCACAAACACAGACACACACACACACAAACACCCATTAATCAGGATTCTCATCTCTCCCCATGTCCGCATGTGTATCTCACACACTTACTCTCTAATTATGTATATGTGTCTCCACGTTACACAACACAAAGCCCCATGTACATGTCTCTCTCTATCCTTCACACACATAGACACAAAGAATCTGTTATCATTGCCTCAGTCTCTAGACATATCACACATGCTCTCTCTCTCTCTCTCGCAAACACGCTCAACAAGGGTTTCCCCATGAATAACTTACCGTCTATTCATCAACAGTCATGGCAGTACGGCAAACACGAGACGTGAAAAAGAATAAATCTACACATGCTTAGACCACCTAGTATGACTACTAGGACTAGAGCAAGCCAAAAAGCGCGTCGCCGTCACCCCCTCCTTATCGGCGACGGGAAAACCTTTGTTTTACACACTCGAGAAGTCATTGTGCTAAGTCCTCACATGCTGAGGCGTTGAATAGAATGTGGATGCTAGTTTACGGAAACAAGTACCTATAATACGTTTGTATCTCCATACTTATATTTCTTCTCTTATAAAAAACCGAGTTGGTGATGATGGTACGCGTGCCATCTTGCAATATAGACCGTCCGATCTATATCTGACTGATGGAAATTAAACTAAAAGATATCCGCACCCCTCTCCACATTTGCAGACAAGGCCTTCCCTCAGTCATCCTTATCTCCAACAACCTCATTGTTGAGAAATTAAGAAAGGAATCCTCTGGAACAAACTGGCCTGCTGGCCACTACCCGCGTCATCAATCCCCATGCCTCCGCTCAGTCCGTCCACCAATGACCACCACGCCCCACTCCTCTTCACCTTATCTCCTATTTCTCGAGATATCATTAGTTTTTACACATGGGATTACTCCCGCATGGGTCAATCACAATGAGTGTTTTTATAAAAAAAATGCATCTTAATGTTCCGTCCAATGCACGGATCTTGCTAGTACTCCTACAGAAGACTAAGTTGGTGATGATGGTGTGTCTGGCATCCGTCGTTTGTGACCATTAGATCTACATCTAACAACTGTGAGGTAAGTTGTTGCCTTTTCTCACAAACATCCCACTTGTCTACCAATTTGCAGAAAACCCCATAATTAGTATCTTAAAACCAACCACATCCCTTCATGACCTCACCAAAACAGCCCAAGGAATATATTCTAATTGAAACATAATATATCTCTAGTGATATATGTATATCAAAATTAGAGTGTTTTGTATCAAGTTTGTGAATAAGTATTATTCTAATTATGATTCGTTGCAATGCACATGAACATTGCTAGTATTTCAAACCATGCAAAAAAATTTCCCTAGGATTCCGTAGTTTCAAGTTTTCCATCAAGATATTAGTCACTCATGGTTGATATTTACTTTCAATCATATACACGTATGCACTATGTAACTAGCCTTGCTTATTGGGTTCCAAAGCTTAACTTTCACTCCTACTTACAATATATAGAGTATTTAACAAAAAACTACCACTTTCAACCAGCCCTAGGAAGAATCTATTGTACAAAAAATAGAAAAAAAACATACCCAAAATTTCTTAATCCACGCCAAAAACTACTATCTACCAATTAGGTTAGTTTAAACCCATTTATGACAGGGTTGGCCCACACGTCCCTGCTGACGAGGCAGCTTGAACCAACACATTTTGTTTGACTGTTGACACGAGGGACCCACATCTGACCTTCTATCCTGTTATTCCCCCTCAAATCATTATTCTTCCTGAACATTACTTCAAACGGTACTAATGCGTGTTCGTCGGTGGCGCCGGTGATGAGAAAGTTGGCCGCCGCTCCGCCAGACGGGCCGGATGCCGCGCTGGCCTCCGCACGGGTTGACAGGCTGGCCCAAGCGTGACTCACAAGCGAGAAAACCGCCGCGATGACCTTTGCTCGAGCCAGATGGCTGGCCTTAGCGCGGCGCGCGCGAGCAAGCCGCCGCGCCGTCGTGCCAATCTAGCTAGCAAACCTTGTAGACAAACAGCTGGATGGAGCTATCTTGGCGGGCTAGCGGCCGCGAGCGCCAGACGGAGCTACTATCCGGGCTGCCGCAAGATGGGCTCTGCACCGCGGGCGGTTTTGACCTCGCCTTCTGCCAGCTGCGGTAGCTGTGTCTCCTGGCCGAGGATGACTAGGTGGACGGGCCGGAGGTAGGAGGTCACTCGGGGATTTTAGTGCAGACTAACATGTAGGTCCCACAAGTCATAACGCCCGATCGAATAGAAGGCGTTGACTTAATGGTTGACATGGGCCCTGTTTGGATACTCTAAGTCAGAGGTTAGATTCTAACCCTGAACTAACTCTAACCAAAGTGGTGTTTGGATGGCAGGGTTAGATCGACAACAAATGTATCCAAACAGGGCCATGGTTTGAAACGTGCCTATAACGACACTTTGTAGAGTAGTCGTTTCTTGGTAGGGCTGGTTGGTAAGAGCATGTACAATGGTTGATAAGGTAGTCTTATCTTAAGTCTACCATGTATGCAAGTGGTAGTAGTTTCTTGGCATTATTAGTGGTTTCTTGCATTATTAGGGGTTTCTTGTAAGGCTACTCATAGTGGGGAGTATCATATGCTAGTAACATGCGTATGATACTAGTGTATGATACTACCTCCATAGTGCATAGTATCATAGATGATCATATTTATTGCCATGCATGACACAAAGTAGCATAGCATTTAACATGATATGGTATCTACCTATGTTACTCTAACACTCTCTCTCTTCTTTAATTATGTGCCACATAAGCATGTTTGCTAGTCACAAGTGCATGTTACCACTTACGTTACCCCCACTATGGCCAGCCTAAGGAACAATGTACTACTAGCGACAAAAGGTGATTCTAGGTTGCGTTGTACTCCAACGAGTACTACTACTGGTCTCGGGAGTGTATACCACGTTTTGTGGGTTCGATCCCGGTCGAACGCACGCCATTCTTTTTTTAAATAGTAACTTTGCTGTGAGCCAATATTTTACACGGGTAGTTTGAGTTTTGAAGTCAAACGGACGTGTGACACCACAATCTGAGTGCACTGGATAGCCTAGCCATGTGAACGGGTTTTCCTTCCCAGCATCTCATGGCTCGCGTGCACGCCCTAGCCACACCTTGCTTGCAGCTTCCTCATCAGCTAGTAGCATATTTAAACTAGCGCCTCCAAATTAAGCCCGGGGAGCTGGAAAAGCCTGGCGGGGCATTGGGAACTGTGCAATATGGCTCTGTACGTAAAGTTCTCTACTACTACTCTGTAGCTTGTGGCGTTCCACGCATGGACTTCACTCCATTATCGGCTCTACTATAGAAGCAATTCCTCTTGACGTGTTTTTTGAAACGAAGGCAAAAGCTTTGCTTAATCTCATTCATAAAGAAGGAACTAATAACAAAGTTGGACGAGGGCCCTATTTGAATCCACTAGTTAGAGTTAGTTTGGGTTAGTTTGGACTCAACTAACCCAAAAATATCCAAACAGGAGGGTAAGTTTGGGTTAGAACTCATCCAAAAAATCTGACCCACCCAAGAGGTGCTTACTTGGGTTAGCTCTTCTCAGGACCACTAAAAACATCTTTTTCTCTCGCTCTTCCCGAGGCAGATCCCTCCTCACTTCCTCGAAGCTTCTTGTCCTCTCCCTCCCTCCCTCTCGCACAGCCCGTGAAGGCGCCTCGCCGTATCCGTGCTCCATCTAACCCTGGTATCCAAACACCTTTTTGGTTAGAGTTAGTTCAGGGTTAGTTATGGGTTAGAATCTAACTCTAACCTCTAACTGAGTTAGAGTATCCAAACAGGGCCGAGATCCATTACACCTCCACAAATGGAAGAGAAAAGCCTAGTCTTGCTGTATCAAATAACTCAAATGTTCTGCCCCGACAGTAACCGTCGCTGATAAATAGGCTGCTAGTGTGTGTGTGAGAGGAGAGCTGAGTAGGCCAGCTACGTGAGAGGAGCGGCTGAATAGAGCACCGATAGTACCCACTAGGTCACTATGTAGGTGTACTTTCCCTACATTGATAGTACAGCGATGGTTCTAGAGAACAGTAGTACCCTCCACTTCCAACTGTAGCTCCTTGGCCATGAGATTCAAGAGTTCAAAACTGGTGCACTATACTAGAAGTACAGTACATAGCACTAGTAGTACCCTCGCACTACTAGTTGAGAAAGTAGTACTAGTACTGCTACAGTACGAGTACGTACTCCTCCGTCATGTAATGTAAGACGTTTTTTCACACTAGTTGGCGTGTACAAAAAATAGCAAAAACATACCCAAAATTTCTTAATCCATGCCAAAAACTAATAGCTAGTGCCAAAAATTTCTCACTAGTGCTATTATTTAGAGTATAATGCAATCCCATAACATCCCATAATGCTAGTACTAGTAGTAAATAATAGCCTCACCCCTTCGCTTACTACGCTCTACAGTTGGAAGGGACGAGGCCCTACGGTTACTACGCTCTTATGTCCTCCTCGCCAGTTCCCCTCCCCCCGAAGAGAATGCAGTTCGTCGCTGCTCCCTTGGATTCGCTAGGTAGTTCTCCTCCTTGTCGGGGCTAGGAGACCTTGTACGATGATCCTCTTGGAGAAATCGCACGCCGCTCCGACGTCCTCACCTCTGCAAGACCCGGTGCTTCCTGCACCAACTATTTCAAGATGGTGCTTAAAATGGCTTGGGAAAAGGCCATTCTTGTTGGTCTTCCATGCGTCCTCGAGGAGAAGGTTCTTCTATGGGACAATCCTTCGAACAGTCCACCGCTCCCTGGCCATGGTTGCACATTGACTCCGCTAGAGTTGCCGACGTTGAGAGGTAGTCAGATTTTCTCCATTGAGCAGGTCAGTAATGGAGTTTGATCATGTAGTACTTAGTTATTCCATTTCCATCCCGTAATTTCTCCTCTGCCCATCGTCTTATATATAGGTCTGGGTCGGTGCCAATGAAGATTGGCTTGCATACCTCCGGCCGGATACCACCATCATTTTGCACAACATCCATAATAGTGCGGCCGTTCCGGTAGACCCCTTCTCCACCATTGGGATCGGCCTTCCGGACTGGCTGGGCTTGAATACGTATGATGATGCCTACATGAGATTGAAGAAGATAGCAATTGCAGACCCATCGACAAAGCGACGCGGCTACAATGATTACTATCTCATCGCGGTGTTCGACATAAGGATTGCCATCAATGCAAGAGGCAGTAACAGCAGAGGCTGGCGCATGTTGGTGGCGGCAGATTTGTACCCCTACACGTTCGAAGACGCCATGCGCCATCTAGGCCGCATCTTTGCGGTGAAAAGCTAGGGGACTTGTTTCATCTGGTTGCCATCCTATGATATGGGAGATTACAAACGGAATGCACAAACCATCATTTGCATCCCTAACGGCACTCCATTATTTTGCAGGGACCAATCATCTCGCGATCAAACACTACTAGGGAAAAGGCTAGCAGCAGCGCGGGTTTTAGGTGTATCAGTAGCGCGGGGACCGGCGCTACTAATAAGGCGCTACAGCTAACACATAGCAGCAGCGCGTGCTTACCAGCGCTACTGCTACACAAGTGTAGCAGCAGCGCACTTCATGGAATCTCGCTACTGCTAATAGCTCTAGCGCGCTTTTCCTGGATGCGCTACTGCTAACTTTTCTCCACTCGCTACTGCTAATTTTAGTAGTTTTTTTTTTTCTGCATATTTGTTTGTATTTGAACATGCTTTATAGAAGAATCTTTAGCAGATACAAATGTCATCATGATACACATACCAATGGTTGCGAGACCACAAATGTAATCATAGCATAAACATACAAATAGTCTCATCATAATCATCATCCAACACAAAGTGGTGTCTCGTCATCATCTTGAAAATAGCGATACATGCAAGTCTCGAATACTTGCAACTACAACGTTATCCATCTAAACAATGGTATATGCGAGAAGAGCTATCACTATGAGTGAGAGCGGAACTATGTAGTACATGAGGCGGCGGTTACGAGTCCTCTCTCACGCTAGCGTGAACCTCAAGTAACTAGCTTCTCCTTCTTCTCTGCTTTTGAAGCCTTTATGGCGGTCTCCCAAGACCCCATTCACTTGCGCCTGACACTCAGGCCACTCGTTGTACACCCCCGGAACCTTCCCTTTGTACACGACATAGCACCGCCATCTCACAATCAAGAAACTAGGTACCTGTTAGAGATGCATGTTCATCAAGAGGATGTACAATCATATGCAACAAAATATATTAGAGCAACACGAAAAAGAAAGGGTCAATTAGCAACTAGATGCAACATACAGTACGCAAACTAATTAACTAGAGGTACGCAGGTCATCGTACCAAAACAAACAAAGTAGCGTTACGCAAGTTGGGCAGGGACCATGGACATCACAAAGTTTCATCGCTACAGAAAGTATACAAGTTCAACCGACACATATCATCATCATCGGCATCGTAAATCACTAGAAGTTCCATCCTTCCATATCTGTAACACCCCGGATGTAATTTACCTTATCTGTATCCCAACTCTTGTCGTTTCCTGCGCTAAGTTATTTTATTTCCTCGGTTTTGGGTTTTTGTCTCAGTGTGTTGTTGCCTTTGTCATGCATCTCATATCATGTCATCATGTGCATTGCATTGCATACGTGTTCGTCTCATGCATCCGAGCATTTTCCCCGTTACCCGTTTTGCATTCCGGCGCTCCTATGTCACCCGGTGGTCCTTTCTACCTCTTTTCGTGTGTGGGGGTTAAACACTTCCGAATTGGACCGAGACTTGCCATGCGGCATTGGTTTACTACCTGTAGACCGCCTGTCAAGTTTCGTACCATTTGGACTTCGTTTGATACTCCAACGGTTAACCGAGGGACCGAGAAGGCCTCGTTTGTGTTGCAGCCCAACACCCTTCCAATTTGGCCCAAAACCCACCAAAAACCTTTCGATCATCTAGAGCGTTTGATCACGATCGTGTGGCCGAAAACCGCATTCCATTTGGAGCTTCCTAGCTCCTCCTACCTATAAAAAGACATCCCCTCTCGAAATCCCGGATCCCCTCCTTCCAAACAACCCTAGAAAATCCCTCTCCGCGCGCGGACACGTCCGCCCGCGCCGGACGAGATCGCTGCCGCCAACCAGGGCGCACCACGTGTCCCCGCGAGCGCCCCACTTCGCCGCCGACCGAGCGGGCCCGCCGGGCCCAGCGCCGGCCCTCCCCGCCGCCTACCGGGCCGAGCCCCGCGCGCCTCCTCCCCCCGACGCCGCTCGCCGCCCCCGACGCCTCTCCTTCGCCTGCCGCCGCCGCTTCGCTTCATCGCCTGCCGGCAGCCGCGCCGGCCGGAGCAGGTCCCGCCGCAGCCGGGCGCCACCGCGACCTCGCCGCCTCCGCCGCATCAGCGCCCCGCCGCCGCCTCCACTCCTTACCGGTGCCGCCTCTCCACCGCCCGGATCCGGCGCCATGCTCCTCCAGCGAACCTTGGGAGGCGTGCTCCGGTGAACAGTACCGCCAGATTTGGAAAACCCTAGATCCACTAGGGTTGACTTTCCCCTCTCCCTTTTTCTTTGCAATCTTCATCATGTCGTATCTCTGCATCTGTAGCTCCCATTTGCGCGTGTAGCATATCAAAATGTTCGCCTCGACGAGTACATCATTTCATCTCATTGCATCATTTTTATTTGAGATCATCTTGATGCCCGAAATGCTGTTGGAAAAGGGCTATGTGATGAATTTGTCAGATCTGTTTCAGCAAATAGCTATTTGTCATTTTTGCCATGATTAATGTGTGCATGCTATGATCCTGAGCTCTACATGACTTTTGTTATATGCCATGCCATCTTTACAGAGGAACTTACCATGTATTTTTGTGATATGTGTGGTGACTAGCACAAGCTTGCAAAGTAGCGTAATCGGTAATGCTGATTTCAGGCACTTAGAATTTCAGTAAGTCCTTGCTCTGTTTTTGTCGTTATGCCATATGTTCATGTTGTTTCCTAGTGATCCGTGCCTCTTTTGAGGATTATCAGTAAGGATGTTTTGTTAACATTATGGTGCTCTATCCATCCGTGTCTTTGTTTGCATTTATGGATCACCCTAGCTTGAGTCAATCAAGCTCTACTTTTGCTATATCGTGAATCCTGGCAGATTGTTGACATGTTTAGCGATTTTGCCGAGGATGTTGCTATTGATCCGTGCATGCTATGATGTTGTTCTTGCCATGTCTAGCTTCTATGCCATGCATTCTTGATGGGTGTATGCTTAGTTTGTCATGCCATACTCTGTAGTGAGAGCATCAAGCTCGTAAACATGCCTACTCGTTAACTGATTTGGATGCTCCAGTTTTTCACTAAGTCTGAATCTGTTTATGTTTTTGCCATGTTCACATGCTTGCAATTGTATTTTCTGATCCCTTCTGGCTCAAGGTCACTAAGGGACTTTTGTTAAGTGCTTTGAGTAGCTTCATTTCAGGCCTTACTTTGCCATGTTAAGTTCCTGTATCATGTAGTTTTCATGCTCTAAAGTGTGCCTCCTGATGATAAATTCCAGACTTGTGTTAATTTCACTGTCTGAAACCTGTTATCATTTGCACTTTTGCCATGCTTGTTTGAACCTGTTAATGGATGAATTAGCCGTAGCTCAGTGTTCATCTTTTGTCAAGCATCATGAGTGGATCCCTGCCATGTATTTTGTTTCCATGTTTGAGTGCTGTAGCATATTTATCTTGATGCATTTAGTTGGTCACTTGCTGATTATCGCAGACCGGTGCCATATTTGTTTTGTTTGCCCTTTCCAAACCGTGCATCCGATTCCGGTGATCTTTATATTGATTTCAACCGAAATCACCTCACCTTTCCAGTGGCACTCTTGGATTTCCATGTTGAGGACAGGTTCAATAATCCCTTGTAAAATCTTGCATATGCATCCCATACCGCATCCCGCATATCATATCATGTTTGCATCATGTTGTTTGAGCATTGCATGTGCTTGATTGTGTTCCGTTTGGGTAGAGCCGGGAGACGAGTTCGTGAATGAGGAGCCCGTTGAGTTCGCCTACGAGGATCAATTCAACTCTGACAACTTTGCAGGCAAGATGATCATACCCTCAAAATCACTTCTATCTTTGCTTGCTAGATACTCGCTGTTTTGCTATGCCTATGCTACGATACCTACCACTTGCTTATCATGCCTCCCAAATTGCCATGTCAAACCTCTAACTCACCATGTCCTAGCAAACCGTTGATTGGCTATGTTACCGCTTTGCTCAGCCCCTCTTATAGCGTTGCTAGTTGCAGGTGAAGATTGGAGATCGTTCCTTGTTGGAACATTGTTTATTGTTCGTATATCACCATATTATCTTGTTTATCTTAATGCATCTATATACTTGGTGAAGGGTGGAAGGCTCGGCCTTCTGCCTAGTGTTTTGTTCCACTCTTGCCACCCTAGTTTCCGTCATATCGGTGTTATGTTCCCGGATTTTGCGTTCCTTAAGCAGTTGGGTTATAATGGGAACCCCTTGACAGTTCGCCTTGAATAAAACTCCTCTAGCAATGCCCAATCTTGGTTTTACCATTTTCCACCTAGCCACTTTTTCCCTTGGGTTTCTGGAGCCCAAGGGTCATCTTATTTAAACCCCCCCTGGGCTAGTGCTCCTCTGAGTGTTGGTCCGAACTAGGCAGCCTGCGGGGCCACCTCGGGGAAACTCGAGGGTTGGTTTTACTCATAGCTTGATCTATCTGAGTGTGCCCTGAGAACGAGATATGTGCGGCTCCTATCGGGATTTGTCCGCACATTCGGGCGGTGTTGCTGGACTTGTTTTACCATTGTCGAGGATGTCTTGTAACCGGCATGCCCAATCTGATCGGAATGTCTCGGGAGAAGGAATATCCTTCGTTGACCATGAGAGCTTGTGACGGGCTAAGTTGGGACTCCCCTGCAGGGATTTGAACTTTTGAAAGCCGTGCCCGCGGTTATGGGCAGATGTGAATTCGTTAATGTCCGGTTGTAGATAACATGAAACTTAACTTAATTAAAATGAATCAACCGCGTGTGTAACCGTGATGGTCTCTTCTTGGCGGAGTCTGGGAAGTGAACACGGTGTTGGAGTAATGTTTGACGTAGGTTGTTCTAGGATCACTTCGTGATCATAGTTGTTCGACCGTACTTTTGCCTTCTCTTCTCGCTCTCTTTTGCGAATAGGTTAGCCACCATATATGCTAGTCGTTTGCTGCAACTCCACATCATACCTTTACTTTACCTATAAGCTTGAATAGTCTTGATCGCGAGGGTGCGAGATTGCTGAGTCCCCCTGACTCACAGATTACTTCCAAACCAGATGCAGGGACCGATGCTACCGTTCCAGACGATGCGCTTGAGCTCAAGTGGGAGTTCGATGAAGACTCTCGCCGTTACTATGTGTCTTTCCCAGATGATCGGTAGTGGTGCCCAGTTGGGGCGATCGGGGACTTTCTCGCATGTGGGGGTTGATCTTTATTTTCGTACCATAGTCGGACCATGAGTGTATTGGATGATTGTAATGTTATTCATGTATTTGTGTGACGTGGCGAGTGTAAGCCAACTATGTACCTTTTTCCCTTTTATCTATTTACATGGGTTGTTGTGAAGATTACCTTACTTGCGACATTGCTTTCAATGCGGTTATGCCTCTAAGTCGTGCTTCGACATGTAGGAGATATAGCCGCATCGAGGGTGTTACAATATCATCAAGGATGGACCCTAGCTTCTTGAACGGCGTGAGGTCTTCATGTTGCATGCCTATGTGAGTTCGGACGCCAGCTCGCGATATAGGGCCATGGTGGAATATCCCCTTCTCATCGACAACTTCTTTCATGATGATCGTCGCAATGTCCCTTTGGATGCGAAAGAAGTCATCTCTAAGTTTATAATCCGCTTCTCCATGAGAGTCTAGAAACTTGTGGGTATCTTCATCATTTCTACTTGTCATGTGAAGCTTTTGGTGATCCGTGTTGAACTCAATCATGAGATCGAGGATGTAGAATCCATCCTTCTTGCTTGGTTTTGGGACATGGATGCAGTAGAAGTTAGTATTATGCGCGAAACCCATCTTCTTGTTCCTTTGTTTCCTGATCTGCATGTGGCTACCTCTAATGCTGAAGCCTTGGAGAGCATCATACAGAATATTCATTATGTGGGTGTAGTCCTTCTTCTCGTAGTCTCTGGAAGGGTCGAAATACACGGCATGGGAGACTCGCGGGTGAAGAACGATAAGGACGGCGCGCCCGTTGCTACAGGGAGAAGATACCTCAAATTATTCTTCATATGAGCGAGAAGGAATGATTGAAATGTACGAAAGGGTTGTCCGGAACTGAATTACTTTGGATGATAAGGCAGGAGGACAATTTCCTGGTCCTTATTCTGTACCATGAAGTTTTGGAGGTAGTCCATAGTTGTTTCACACTGAAAGTCGCCGAGACTCAAGAAAGACTCGTGCATGTAGTACGGATCCGCCACACAGATTTGTGAGGCTTCTTCTCTCTTCATGACGGAGCTCATATGTAGCGAAAAAGGCGGACGATTGTAAAATCAAGCCGCCTTGTCAGAAACATCTCAAAGATATGGTCAAACCGCAGGAAGAACACCTCCACGGGCCATGTGTCGACGTAGCACTTCCCCTCAGGCACACGAGCCGCGTTTGTCGGATATCCTGGATCCTTCGAGGCTAGTAGGCTTTTCTTAGTCGACAACACATGGTCGTGCATTCTCCTAAGATCCCCTGATAGTGCCTCCAGTAGTTTCGACGGTAGCATCGGCTCGCCCATGAGATGGAACATGGTTGCACCTTTCACGGGTACACGCCGTTCATAAACCATCATCTAGCTGCTATGTGCTCTAGCTTGTTTGGAGGAAACTATCTTCCCTGATCTCTTCCTCTCCTTTTTCTTGGGCACACCTTCCAGACCCTTCCTTAACCCCTGGCCCAGTGTTCCCGGGCTAAGCACTGTACGGCCCTCGGCTAGTTGAGCCTGTGTTCAGGCGGCATCTTTAGGCATGTCCTATGAGGATTTCATGAAGAGAGACTTTTTGCAATCCCTGCTACGACCTTCCTGCTCGGGCAGATCATCCATATCTTCATTAGCATGCTGATAGCCCGATTCGTCATATGGTTGACTCATCATATCTATGTCACAGTCATACGCATTCGTATTGAGGAAACCCATTGGGTCGACCTCCGTCTCTTCATCCATTATATGTTCTACAGGACCGATTACATCAGCCAGTACTATTGCACCCCCTTCATCATGTCGCCCGTCGCTCTCACCCGACACTACAAGAGCTGGTAATTGCGTAGGCGGGGTGGTGGTCTCCGCACATGGTTGTTGACGTGTGGTTATTTGTGTGCTCTCGGCCAGCTCCAGATGAATAAGATTTTTCAGCCATAGCAGCACCCAACCCTTGCAGTTTCCAATCCGCGACGGGGTCTCGTCGTCCTCTCCCACATGATATACTGGAGGAGGAAAATGCTCGTGCCCTGATTTCACCCTGGACAAGCTAACCCTGAAGTGCCTAGCGGGGATCGACTGGTTGTGGAATGTGGGTTGCAAGGGGTTAATTATAATCCCCTTTCCCACGTCCACCTTCTGGCCTTTGATCAAGTAGAGTATGGTGCACGGGGTTTCTTCGGCCCGCAAACACATATGTATGTGGCGTAAAACATCCGAAAGGCAACAAAAATGGAATATTCTATGTTGGTGCGACATGTAATTACCATGATGGCGTCGAGCTCAGCCAAACACAAAGGCCCACCTAGCACGCCAGAGACTGAGGACGGGCTGCTATGAGCGGGAGCGACTTCGAGAGGAGGCCTGGTTGTGTGAGCAAGTGATGGTGCAGTGGTGTTGTTGTTCACAGAGTTGCTCCTGATGAAACTGGGCAACGGGAAATCATGTACCGTCTTGTGTGGATTTTCCTTCGTCCAGTTGATGATAACTGGAACCAAGTTAGCAGCAAAATCATTTCTGCAGGCAGTTACAGCTGCATTGACTGCTTGCAGTAGCAACTCATTTTTCTCCTCGGTTATTTTTTTCGCATCCTCAACTGTTTTTTTCTCGACCGCAAGCTTCACCTTCTCCTCGATGTCCGCCTGACTAAACTTCTTTTCTGCTTCTTGGCCTCCGGGCCCTCATTGTAAAACACCTTTCGTGCGGCGTTGTCTCCAGCGCCATGCACACGACCATATTGCGGCCGCTGGCCCAAAGGGAGTCCCTTAAGTTCGTTCAAGGCCCGGTTGAGAGGGGTGTCCCACTTGGGCCTCATCGAAGAAGTAGGGATTTCGGCTGGAAGCTGGTGTTGCTTCTCCTGCAGAAGGAGCGTCAACCGTTTAGAAATTTGTAGTTGACTAGATCTGGAGCTAAATGTAAGGTGGTAAAAGAATAATTACCAGTAGTCTAATCAATTTCCTTGTGACCTGGTCCATGTAAAAAACCTTCTTTTCCTTGTCCCACTTGTAGCGGCCCCTAATGAAGTCATGCTCCAAGGGGTTGGTGAACTTCGCGAAGGGGTCTAGGAGACCCGCGGCTTCACGTTCCGCGTCCTCCTTATCCCATATGGGCCTTGTACCGAGGTAGCCACGGCTTCCGAGGCGATGCTTCCCCGTGTTCCTTTGCTGAAGGCTCTTGAATTCGCAGCCTTAGACTTGGCTGCCTCGGTAGCGCAAGTGTCCTTGAACTTTTCGAACTCCTCTACCGTAAGTGTCGGATTTTCCTCCAGAATCTTGGACAGGGGTTCCTCAGCCTCAATAGATCATTTCACCCTCCCATTCAAGGAGGCCAAATGATTGCTGAACATGCCCATGGCGTGATTGTTAATCTTTTTCATCTTCGGATCATCCCATGGTTGTTCTATGTTATCATCCCGGTCGGGGAACTTGAATCACTTGTGCAACTTCGTCAGCAGCAACTGCGTCCAATGTTCTTTACTCCTTAAGTCATCGTCATTGATGCGTGCGCATTCCCGTAGGATGCATCCTACTTGGTTCCCATAGGACTTGCGAGGTTCTTCCGGCTCTAATGCCTCAAACTTGGTAGGTGCCATCTTTGTGATCACTGATACGTCTCCAATGTATCTATAATTTTTGATTGCTTTGTGCTATATTATCTACTGTTTTGGACTATATGGGCTTTATTTTCCACTTTTATATTATTTTTGGGACTAACCTATTAACTGGAGGCCCAGCCCAGAATTGCTGTTTTTTGCCTATTTCAGTGTTTCGGAGAAACAGAATATCAAACGGAGTCCAAACGGAATAAAATCTTCGGGGATGTGATTTTCTCACCGAACATGATCCAGGAAACTTGGACCCTACTGCAAGGGATCAAAGAGGAGGTCACGAGGGTGGGGGACTCCCCCCCTAGGGTGCGCCCCCTGCCTCGTGGGCCCCTTGGTGCTCCACGGATGTACTCCTTCCTCCTATATATACCTACGTACCCCAAACGATCAGAACAGGAGCGAAAAACCTAATTCCACCACCGCAACTTTCTGTATCCACGAGATCCCATCTTGGGGCCTGTTTCGGAGCTCCACCGGAAGAGGGCCATCATCACGGAGGGCTTCTACATCATCCTAGCCCCTCCGATGAAGTGTGAGTAGTTTACCTCAGACCTTCGGGTCCATAGTTAGTAGCTAGATGGCTTCTTCTCTCTCTTTGATTCTCAATACAAAGTTCTCCCACTCTCTTGTGGAGATCTATTCGATGTAATCTTCTTTTTGCGGTGTGTTTGTTGAGATCGATAAATTGTGGGTTTATGATCAAGTCTTCCTATGAATAATATTTGAATCTTCTCTGAATTCTTTTATGTATGATTGGTTATCTTTGCAAGTCTCTTCGAATTATCCATTTGGTTTGGCCAACTAGATTGGTAGTTCTTGCCATGGGAGAAGTGCTTAGTTTTGGGTTCGATCTTGCGTTGTCCTTTCCAGTGACAGAAGGGGAAGCAAGGCACGTATTGCATCATTTCCATTGAGGATAACAAGATGGGGCTTATTTCATATTGCATGAATTTATCTCTCCACATCATGTCATCTTGCTTAAGGCGTTACTCTGTTTTTAACTTAATACTCTAGATGCATGCTGCATAGCGGTCGATGAGTGGAGTAATAGTAGTAGATGCAGAATCGTTTCGGTCTACTTGTCACGGACGTGATGCCTATATACATGATCATGCCTAGATATTATCATAATTATGCTCAATTCTGTCAATTGCTCAACAGTAATTTGTTCACCCACCGTAGAATACTTATGCTCTTGAGAGAAGCCACTAGTGAAACCTATGGCCCTCGGGTCTATTCTCATCATATCAATCTCCATTACTTCAATATTGTTTTGCTTTTTACTTTGCCTTTACTTTTTACTTTGCATATTTATATCAAAAATACCAAAAAAATTATATCTATCAGATCTCACTCTCGTAAGTGACCGTGAAGGGATTGACAACCCCTAATCGCGTTGGTTGCGAGTAGCTATCGTTTTGTGCAGGTACGAGGGACCTGAGCGTGGACTCCTACTGGATTGATACCTTGGTTCTCAAAAACTAAGGGAAATACTTACGCTACTCTTCTCTATCATCCCTTCCTCTTCGGGGAAAACCAACGCAAGTTCAAGACGTAACAATCACTAGTCGTCCAATCCCTAGTTTGTTAGGTTCTTGTATCCTCTGCTTCTTCTGCTTCTTCTTTTCGGTAGCGGCATCGGTACCTTCCCCGCCGGTATATTCCTCACCGGTACCTTCCCCGCCATTCTCGGCGCCGCCATCGGTGACGGTGCCGTCGGTGTCGATGTCGGCGTCAGTACCATCATTGAGGCTGACCTGCAAACCTTGACTTTGCATTTTCTTAGCAGTCAAATAGTCGAGGTACTCTTGTTCACCCTCATAATCCATCTTGTCTGCATCTTGGTCAGAAGGCCCAGTTTCTTCATTGTTCGACATGTTTCCTATGATTAAGTCTCCTCGTTTAATTCTAAAACTATGAAAAAATGAGAAATTACATAAAATAGAAATCTATGTTTTCTGGAATGTCGTTTCCGAGCACTCGATATGCCTACTATCTAGCAAAAATCATGCCAAAATTCACGGGGAAATTTCGGCATGACCTTTGCTAAAAAAGGAACATATCGAGCACCTGAAATTCACCGGAATGTAAATGAATCAACATTCCGGCATAACATAGGCCACTCGGATCATTTAGCCTGCACATAATCATCATGTCCAAATGACATGTCCAAATTTCGACATATATAATCTAATTAACCATCTGCCCTAACTAAAGCCTAACTAAATTAACCAAAAAAACCTAAATAAAACCATACAGAGGGTGCAGGCCCAACGACGACCGTGGTTGGGAGGGGTCGGGGTCGGGGTCGAGCGTCAGGGACGAAGCCGGGGTCGCGGTCGGGGCTTGGGCCGTGGGCGAGTGCCGGGGTCGGTCGGGCTCGGGGTCGGGGGCCGGAGCCGCCGCCGGGGTTGGTCGGCGTTGGGGTCGGGGGCGAGCGCAGAGGCGTGACAAGGGCTCCGGCGGCGCGACAGGGGAAGGGAGAGTGGGGGGATTTGGGGGAAAAGAGGCAGGATGAAGAGAGGAGTGGGGATTTTGGGGGTTAAGTGGGCATAGTAGTAGCGCATTTAGGAAAAACGCGCTATAGCTACTCGAGGTTCCTTTTGCGGATAACATACGGTTCCTTAGTGTTGACATTTTCGTTTTTGAGTCAGCTTCTTTCCCTTCTTGTTCATTGAAGAATAATTGAGCCCCTCATTGTTACTTTGCCTTTTCCATGGAGTACGATTTTTCTTAGGTAATGTAGTATTGATTCTTCTTTTGACGTATACTTCATCATCATCGTCATCTTCCCTCATTGGGTTGTCATACTGATCGTAGTCTTCCTCGTTGGCGACTCCATCCATTCCACTGATGTTCCTTTTGCCTCTTCTCATGACAACACAGCTGGGATTGCGCGGGTCGGTTATGAAGAAGCATTGTGTCACATGCTTAGCATGTACCCATGGCTCATTTTTTGCGATAGCGTTCACGGTAGCGCTCTTGGCGTCGAGTATAGTCATGGTAGTGAAATTCCGGTTTTCTCTTTTGACATTCTTAACCCATCTGACATGGAACATCGTCGTGTTGTGCAAGCTCCCAGATCTCCTCGACCCTTCTGTAAAATCTTTCAGTTGCGCCATTGTCGCTGCCGGTCATGCATTCCATCGTCACCCCTGAGTTCTGATCATCACTGAACATATCTTTGGCCTTCGTGTAGAACGTGTATCCATTGATATCATATGCTTGATAGGTTAGGAGGTTGGGCGAGGGGCCATGTGCTAAGGCGTATATGAGCAATCTGTCCTTACAGCCCTCCTCTAGGGGATTAGCAATAATATGCTCTTTGAACCAATCCAGGAAAGTGGACTTGTGCTCTCTAGTAACTTCGGCGTCCGTCCTGCATTCCCCCCGGTCACGATACTTATTTGCGATAATTTCTTTGTGCAGTGCCACGAAGGGATCTACCTCGTCTAGGTGTTGTAGCACTACCAAGTTTGCCATGTCAAACTCACTGCGTCGATCTGAGTATGCCACGTGCAGTTCCCTGTGACCGTTGGAGTGACCTTCTCCTTTGAGCCTCCCCTCGTGCTTGTTAACGGGCAAACCAACACTAACATCATGCGGCTGGTCTGCGCCATATAGAAAATTCTCGCATAAAGAGATGCACTCTTGTGTCAGATAGCCCTGGACGATGCTTCCATCCGGACGGGACATGTTACGAACGAATCCTTTGATGATCCCATTCATCCTCTCAAACGGCATCATGTTGTGCAGAAATGACGGCCCCAAGTCTATTATGTCGTCCACAATATGGACACACAGATGCACCATCACGTCAAAGAACGCGGGCGGGAAGTACATCTCAAGCTCATTCAGTATCACAACGATCTCTTCCTCTAGCATTCTGAGCTGCTTCACACTGATAGACTTTTGAGAGATGATGTCGAAAAAGTTGCAGAGACCAATAAGAGTCTCGCGGACGTGCTTCTCCATTATCCCTCTAAGGGCAACAGGTAGTATCTGCGTCATCATCACATCACAGTCATGGGACTTCATCCCGCTGAACCTTTTCTTGTCCGTGTCTAGATATTTGTTTATCTTGCCATAGTAACCGGAACTAACTTTGACTCTGGTAAGGCATTTAAAGAATTGATCGATCTTAGCCTTACTTAAGGTGACACAAGAAGGTGGGCAATAATCCTCTTCCTTTATTTTCTTTCCCTTCTTCTCCCGCACCTCTGTCTCCGTCCCTGTCTCGTCTGACTGTTTACGGGGCGGCATGTGCAGATCTTCGCTGATTTTCAAATCTTGCAAGTTTTTCTTGCCTTTGGCCCATCCTTGGTCTAATCCGGCATGTTCATCAGTGTCGCAAGCATACTCTCTAGGACATTCTTACAGATGTGCATTTGATCAAGGCAATGAGGTGTACGAGTTTGTGCCAGTACTCCAAGTCCCAGAATACAGACCTCATCTTCCATACTTTCAGCAGCGGCTCTGGTGCCTTTTTCATCGTCTTTCCTGGCGCGGGGCACTCCTTCCAGTTTTTCAATAGCTCATCGATTTCGGCACCGCTCTGCTTACGTGGAGGTCCTCGATGCTCAGCGTGACCATTGATAGATCTCCATGGTTTCTCCACGGGTCGTCCTCTTCAAGCCATCTTCGATGCCCCATGTACACGATTTTCCCAGACCTGCCATCTTTCCTTGACGTTAGCTGCTGAGACGTCATATCATCCATGCACCGCGTGCATCCGCAATATCCATGGCACACCTGTCCTGCGACATATCCGTAACCGAGATAATCGTGCACCGTTGTGATCAGCACGGCTCTCATGTAGAAATACTCGCCTTTGCTGGCGTCCCATGTCTTGGCCGGTGTTTTCCATAAAGTGTCTAACTCCTCTTGAAGTAACCCCAGATACAAATTAATATTATTTCTTGGTTGTTTCGGCCCTTGAATAAGCATGCTCATGTGAATATACTTCGATTTCATGCACAACTAGGAGGGAGGTTTGTACATCCATACAAACATGGGTCATGTGCTATGGTTGGTGATCTGGTTGCCAAACGGATTCATGCCATCGGTACACGCGCCGAGCACGATGTTCCTTGCATAACATTCAAAATACCGATAGAAGCTATTCAACGCTCTCCAATGGCTTCCATCCTTGACGTATTTCAGCTTCAGATCATCTCCATCGTCAGGCTTCTTCCTCTCCGCGTGCCAGCGCATTAGATTTGCTTCCTTGGGATCTACGAAATGCCGCTGGAGATGGGGAGTGATCGGTATGTACCATACAACTTTCTGGGGACATTTCTTCCCGGCCTTCTTGTATCGAGAAGCATTGCACACAGGATAGCTTGTTTTTCTGCGTGCTCCTTCTGATAAATTATGCAATCGTTGATGCATGCATGGTATCTAACTTGCGGCAGATCAAGAGGGCACATGATCTTCTTGTCCTCATCAACACTCCTAGGACATATATTCCCTGTGGGAAGAACATCCTTTAGGTACTTGAGATGCTCATCGAGGCTAGTGTCGGTCCATTTGTTTATAGCCTTCGTCTTCATGAGTTGGAGCGTGAAACTCAAGCGGATCACCTCAGATTGCAACCATCATACAATGGAGTGTTCGAGACTACCACCAGTTGCTCCAGCTTAGCCTCCTCTAGAAGCAGCTCTCTCAGTACTCGTGTCCTTGCGAAGCAGTGCTTGAACATGAGGGTCCCACACGATTGAACTTAGTACTAATGAACTCTGCTGCAGGGAGTCCACATTCTCTCTGCCAACATGGCCAGCCCCTTCTCCTCCGCCATGTCCGGCCCCTTCTCTGCCGCCATGTCCGGCCTCTTCCCTGCCGCCATTATCGATCATCTCTTCGTCTTGCCCAGTGTCGTCATTGGCTGCCCCGTCGGCGTCCTCAACATCATCATCCTCATCTTCAATTATCCACCGAGTATAGCCATCCATGAAACCAGTCATGAGTAGGTGCGCTTCGACATGACCTTCGTCATAGGGGTCGAGCCAAAATATTCCTTTGCATCTTCGACACGGACATAAAACCTTTGCCAGGTTATTTTCTTTCATGTCGTGCACCGCCGACCGCAACCACCTATCCACCATCGTTCCACTAACCATCATGAACACTTGCACGGTAGTAATAAACAAATTGAATATAAAAATGCATGCATGCATCAAAGTCATACAAAAACTCAGCATGACCTTCCCTAAAAATAGGACATATATAGATCTAGAGTTTGCTCGAAATTCACAAAAATGGAAATAAATCGACATTTCGGCAAAACATAGGCAACTCAAAAGCACAATTTGGCGTCAACTCATGCCACACACACAATTTCCATCATATTTCCCAATTATATTATCACACACACACATACACATATTTCCATTTTGCACAAGCATGAAATTCTAATCACCTCTAGCTACGAGATCGAGCACACGGTGTGAATGATGATGTAGGGAGATCAAAGTGCATAAAGCTCTTCTTGACAAAGAAAGATCTAGTTAGGGGGCAAATAGGTCACCTAACTAAATGCTACATCTACCTAGCTAGCTAATTTGGGAGGAGACAACTTCAACTAGTGGAGGGGGAAGGAAAAAAAAAGAAAGGAGATGCATTAATGGAGGTGGTGTAGTTAGCTAGGAGTAATGAAGAGAGAGAAAGGTAGGTAGAAGAGGGAGAGTAATGGCGGGAGAAGTATTGAGGAAGAAGAAGAGTGAGAGAGGGAGGATGTGGGAGGTATGGGAAAGGGAGGAGATGAGATGGGGAGGGGGAGGTGGAAAAAGGTGGTGGGTGCTGCGTCTTAGCAGCAGCGCAGGAGCAAAAACGTGCTACTACTATGATCGTAGCAGCAGCGCGCTTTCCTATCACGCGCTAGTGCTAAACGGGCCAACCGTGTGGACAATTTCAAAATTAGCAACAGCAACGTGACTAAAAAGCACGCTACTACTATGGCATTAGCAGTAGCGCACTTCTTGACGTTGCGCTGCTAGTAAAGTTAGGTCGTTGTGTATTGTCGGTGGATTTTTGAAGTAGCGGGGTCGAACATCACGCGCTACTACTAAATTTATATCAGTAGCGCGATTTCCCTTACCGCGCTACTACTAATTAGCAGCAACGCCTCTTTTTGTGCCACGCTGCTGCTAAGATTCTGTGTATAAGGTTTTCCCTAGTAGTGAAAATAAGATCGCCGATCCTGGATGTGCATTTGCATCCACAATTCGGTCTAACCTGGAACCTTATAGCTGACTTTGGCATACTGGGATCAACTATCTTAGCAGTTGTTACCCATGGTACCACTGATGTGCAACATGGTCACACAATCTACCACGATCGGACCATCACTATCTACCCAGGTATTCCATTTTTTAACCCTCTTGCCTTCACTTTCATTGTTGTACTAGTACTCTACATACGTACTAGTAGGAGTACTTCTTACCTTGGAGGACGCATATAGCTAGCTAGGCCCTTGAAGACATGAACCCACTAGCTTCCACCATTTTTGTTATTCCATGTCTTACTATCTCATCCATGTAGCCAACAGTGGCTATATATAATAAGCCAGTTATTTTACTTCCTCTATACCAGAGTAGTACTATTTTCTGCATAGTATTACTGAACGCCATATTTGAGCACAACATTATTATGCATGGACCTTGACTATGTACGTTACCATGTGTCCATATCTGAGATGCCGCGTGTACCAGATGAACGGCGCCGAGTTCGACCCCCGTGATGCTACGTGGGTGCCAAGGAACACTCTTGGAGAGTACTCGCTTTTCATTGGGGACAACTACCCCCTTGTGAAGCGTATGCCACCTTCCGTGCACGAACGGAAGGCCTGCCGTTCATGAAGCATGGTTGTGTCTTCAGTGCGCAACGCTGGATGAACGACATGCTGGGACACGCTATCCCTGATTTATGCCGCTTCAGCTTGGATGAGTCTCCATTGTCTGGAACTGGACTAGAAAGCTGCGACAATGATTCCCATTGCCCACCGCTATGGATAGTGCCATCCATGAAGAACACCTGGGACTGGACCGTGGAGGAGGACATGTAGCCCATCTATAACATGTAAGTGGAGTACGGTAAATTGTGAACGGTAGCGCTGTGAATACATGTAGACTAGTCGTGCACAAATTTATCACATGAATTGGAGGTGAACTTGTGTGGCATACTGGCATTTGTCCTTTAGAATTTATTACTAGTAAATGTGTTATGTGTATGTGCAACTTGTGTGGTTGTTGCATGGGCTCCAAGATGCTCTTTGAGAAAAAAAAGGTGGCACATCTTTGGATATACGTGACGTGGCGGCATCATACAGTAGCATCATTCGATATAGTTGTAGTACGCTCCTACTAGGATGACAACTCCTATAAAACCTTGCGCTCAACTCTTTGCCTCTTCGGGAGGTTCAACAGTTCGTACTCGTGTGAACCTTGCACTTGGCTCTTCGCCTCTTCGGAAGCTCCAACAATGATGATACTACAGTACACATTATGCTTCTGGCAATCTGACACCGATTGAACTGCTGCACGTCCACCGCAAGGGCGAGGGCGAGGGAGAGGGAGAGGGCGCTGTAGTCAAAACCCTCTCCTCGTCATGCGAACCACCGCGTGCGTGGGCGAGGGACAGGCATAGTAAGCAAGCTTCTCCTAGTTCTGTGAGTTGATGGGACACATCAAAGCAGTACTGGTACTAGTCCATACTGCGTCCTTTCCGGTTAATATGGCTTAATTTGAAACGAGAAAAATACACTGGCGGTCGACGTATGTAACAATACACTCTTTACAGTCACTATATATAGTTTTGCGGTGATTATATGATCACTAGCTCATCGTAGAGCACCGTATTGCACCCTACTGACCGACCACATAGTCGACGTGGCACTTTCTTGACAAGTTAAATTGTCACCTGGTTTCTAGGTCCCACCTGTCAATTGGCAGAGCAAAGAAATCACCTAAAAAACAAAGAGTGTAGTACATCTACACTTCCAATGCATTTAGCCTTTAATCTAAATCTATATTGATTGACTAATGCACCAACCTGTGCTCTAGGTATAGGCTACAGGTCTATCCTTAATTACAGCATGCAACGACCTTCATTTAATCTTCTTCTCTCAATGGTCGCATGCACACATAAGTCTGCTACTTTTGGGCGTTAATTATGCCCTGGTCAAGGTGTAAATCTCTAAATGTACAGTCTTTCACGGACGTAGGGAGTAGGTTGAGCACTTGAGCGTGAGCGTGTGTGTTGTGTTGTGTGTTGTGTGCCACATGGGTGTGTGAGTGTTGCGTGCGTCCATGTGTACGTGTGAGTGTTGCATGTTGCATGCATGCATGGGGCTTACTCCGTCCCATTGACATGTTCATATTTCAAGCTTCCTCTGTTCCCTCCATATGGTGATACTCCCTCTGTTCCCAAATACAGAGTAAAATCCTCCCTCTATTCCCAAATACGGAGTATTCCATATTTGTCTTTCTAGAGATTTCAACAAGTGACTACGTACGGAGAAAAATGAGTGAAGTGAACGTAGAGGCATAGGGATAATGTAGAAAGGAAGTCTTCGCGATCCATTATTCCCCATCTCGGTCAGAGAGAACTATTCAACTAGTCTTTGAAGTGAAGTGACAATACACGTTGTAGTAGATGGTACGCTGTCAGGACCCCGACTGAATGCCACATCGATCTAGCATGTAACACTTCATATCACTTTGCGACCTCACGCACGGTATTCCCACGGGTGTCGCCTTACCTTTGCCCGGGACCGTTTGCGCCTTTTGGCACATGTATATGACAGTGTCGCTAGCATCCATATGATAAGGAGCCCGGGCTGACATGGCTAGTCGTAAACCCAAAGTGGCACAAACTTACAGGGACAGGCATCCATGACCCAGCATCGAACGTGTCGGTCATCAGCGAGTGAATCCAGGCTGTAGCACTGGGCTAGCAGGACTCCGGTGGACCGGGCTGTAGCAGGCTAACAGGACTCCGGTATTCATCGCGTGACATTTCCCCGAAGGGACAGACACAGGAACGAAGAAGGACACATGCCGGCCAGCCTAAGTGTTCTGGAGCAGTAGCAAGCTACCATGGCTCGGTGGAAACACTAGGAGACATTTCCCGGTAAGAGAGGCTACTAAGGATAAACAACTAGATAGCCAGATCCCTCACATACCAAGCATTTCAATAACATACACACAATATGCTCGATATGTGCAAATACAACATGGCATCACAACATGACTCTACGACTCAAGTAATTTATTCAATAGGCTCCGAGGAGCGAGATATTACAAACATGGGTCTTATGACCCAACAATCAGAGCATACAAGTCAAAGCACATGCGGAAGCTTAACATGTCTGAGTACAGACATCTATAAATGAAAAAGGCTGAGAAGCCTGACTATCTACCAATCCTGCCGAGGCACAAGATCGTAGCTGAGGTAACAAGCTAAACGTCGAAGTCCACGCGAAATTACTAGTGAGACCGAAGTCTCTCTGCAAAAACATAAAATAGGCAAACGTGAGTACAAATGTACCCAGCAAGACTTACATCAGAACTAACTACATATGCATCATTATCAACAAAGGGGTGGTGGGGTTTAACTTCAGCAAGCCAGCTTTGACTCGGTGGCTATCCTAAACTACGACTGCAAGCGACTCTTTTGAGGTGGCGCACACGAGTCCACATATCCACCATATCAATACACCACTATGGATCCGCTCCCGTCTCCCTACGAGAACGCCATCCATAGCACTCACGCTTATCTTGCGTATTTTAGAGTATCCACTTTCACTTGTCTATGAACTGATATAAGCAACCCAGAAGTCCTTTTCCGCGGACACGGCTATTCGAATAGATGATGTTAACCCTGCAGGGGTGTACTTCTTCACACACGCTCTCACCACTTACCGCCGTTTACACGACATGTACTCGGCAACCTTCAAGCGGAAGCCCAACGTGGGTGTCGGCCACGGCCTGCCTAAACACTCAAGTCTCTAGTCCAGGTTTATCGCCTATTCGGGTTCCATCCATGAGGAGATCCGGCCGGAGTTTCGCTCACAGCCCCAAACGATGTGAACAGGGTTCCCGAGACACCAAACGGGCGCCCGGTACACCGTGCCACGTGCCTACCGCATCACAGCCCACCCCTATGGTCAGCGCTGCCCACGGCCTCCAGCATACTACAAACACAAGAAACTACTTGCCACTCCTGGACAGAGGACAAGGGTGATCAAGAAGCCGAGAGGGTCCATTGGTTTCGGGCCCAATGCGTGGTAGTAGCTGAATCATGGATCACAAACACAGAACTCAGTTCCTGAGGACGGCTGCAATGAGACAACCCACCATGTACTCCTACATGGCCTCTCACCGCTACCTTTACCAAAACGTGTTCACACACTTAGCTCACACACAGTAGGACATGTTCACACGCCTCTGATTCATCCCCGATGAATCAGACCTGACTCAACTCTAAGCAGTAGCAGGCATGACAAACAAGCAAGAATGAGTAGGCACAACAGGGCTCAAACAACTCCTACCCATGCTAGTGGGTTTCATCTATTTACTGTGGAATGACAGGTCATGCAAAGGATAAAGGGGTTCAGCTACCGCAGCAAGTAACAGATGAATCGTTGTTGTCCTAATGCAGTAAAAGAGAGCAGGAGCGAGAGAGTGGGATTGTATCGGAATGAACAAGGGGGTTTTGCTTGCCTGGCACTTCTGAAGATAACATTGAGTCTTCATTAGTGTCAACGATCACATCATCGGTATCACGTCTATCGAGAGGGGACAAATACCGGCAACACAGAAGGGAACACAATCAATGCAATGCACAATATAATGCATGATCATGACATGGCAAAATGAATGTGTTTTGGGCTAATGCAACTAGCAACAGATTAAATGAAGTTGGTTTGAATACAAGATTCAAATTCAAACTCCATATGTGATTATTCAAATGCCATTTAATTGATTTGTGCTAAACAGCAGCTATAAGTTGTTCTAACATGCATGAAAATGGTACAGATGGATTCCTTGAATTTTTTTGATAATTTTTCATATATAAATTATTTAATTTGGAGCTACGGTTGAATTTCTATGATTTTTAGAAGTTTTTACAATTTCCTGGAATTTTCTGAATAAAAATAAATCCAGAAAACATTACTGCGTCATCCTGACGTCATGATGACGTCAGCAGGTCAACATGGCACAGTCCGGTAAAACTTTGACCGGTGGGTCCCGAGTGTCAGTGTCTAACTAAACTAACCTAGCTTAGTTAATACTAACCTAACTTAATTAGCCGGGCGGGGCCCGCATGTCAGTGACCCAGGGTCAAACTGGGCCCAGCAAGTCAACTGTCAACGGGGTCAACCCCAGCGGCGACTTGACGCCGGCGAGGCCAACCGCGGCGGCGAGCCTCGGGTTTGCATCTCCGGCGACCAAACGGCCGGCGGAGGGCATCTACGTGACGCTGGTGGACTCGCGCGTCGAGTGGTGCAGGCGTTGGGTGCGGGGGTGGCCGGAGTTGTCGCCGGCGTCGACCTTGGCGGTCGCCGGAGCTCGGGTGAGCTCGGGGTCGATGCTACGGTGGCCGGGGAGACTCGTGCGGGGCACCTATGTGCTCTACGTGGCGCGGGAAGGGAGTTGAGCACGACGGCCGGACCGCTAGGTGGCCGGAGACTCGGCGGCGGCGGTCACAGGCGGCGGCGCGTACGGGCGAGCAAGGGGTGGCGGCTACGGCGCACGAGAGCGAGAACGGAGAGGGGGAAAAGGTTCGGTGGCTCACGGCGGTTGCAGCAGACGTCGAAGCGGGCTCGGGGAAGGCCGGACGGCGACGAGTCGACGATGGGGATCCGCGGCGGCCGGCGATGAAGAAGAGACCGGTGACGGTGTTTTGAGGCGTCCGGCGTCGAGTGAGTCGACGGGGAGGACGAGGGCGTTGAGGCGGAGGCCATGGACACGTCGGCGAGGCGAGGGAGGGCCTGTGGCCGCGGTGGTTCTAGTCGGCGGCGATGGCTGCGTTCGGGTTCGGGCGAGAGAGAGGGAGCAGAGGGGCGGGGCCTCGAGGAAGAGTGAGAGGGGTCCGAGGGGGTGGCGTGGCGCACCTAGCGACGTCCAGGGTGTCGAGGTGGAGCGGCAAGCAGGAGGTGGCCGGGGCGTGCGCCGGCGTGCGTCGGCCACGCGCCTGTGCCTACTGGCGCGAGGAGGAAGGCGACAGGGGGGGGGGAAGTGGAGATGGGCTGGGCCGTGCTGCTGGGCCAGGTGGGCTACCAGGTGAGCGCCAGGTAGTCCTTCTCTCTCTTTCTATTTCTGTTTTTATTTATCTATTTTGTTCTGTGTTGTTTTAGTTTAGTAAAATACTAAACCATTTTATAAAATCCTGAAAATAGTTATGTGGCTAGAGTTAAAATATACCAAACCACATAAAATGTTCCAGTAATTATTGGACATATATTATTTATATATCAAATATATATCCAATGCAGATAGCTATTTAGTTAATTCAAAGGCCCAAAATAATTAACTCTGAGATACCAAAAATATTGTTTTGAGTTTTACCTCTTTGCAATATTTTCAGAGACTAAGAGGAACATTTTCTTGGACTTCTTTGAGGAGATTTTAATGTTGATCATTTTTAGAAGGTTTCTGAGGCTTTGAAAATTCCTCAATTCAAATTTCATTTGAATTAAAACATGATGCTCACATGAGATCTAGCCTAGTGCATAACAGGACCAGGGATGTGACAACTCACCCCCACTAAACAAAAATCTCGTCCCAAGATTCAAGCGTAGGGTAAGGTGAAGGGGGAACGCAACTAGTACAATCTTCACGATCCAGGTTGCACTTCATAGGAACGTTGATTCGATCACCATCATTGTCTTGAAGTCTTGCTCTGAGAAATCCTGTCAACATGACATGGAGGGAAGAAGGAGACTCTAGAAGGGTCGATCTTCTCGAAGGTCGAACAACTCAGGATTAACTCTCGGAATGAGACATAGCAACATCTCTCGAGCTGAGAGGCGAAGCACACATCCATAGGAATGGAGTGAAGCAAATGACGAAGGTTCACTAGGTAGACCACAATTCCACACCTAAGAGGGTGGTGAACGGTTGTCAACGTAGCGAGGAGTTGAATTGCCATGATACCATAATGATGCACCTTAGGGAAGGTGACTTGTAGATATATCCCCTTAAGTGACAAAAAGAATTACTTTTGATTCAAAGATCATTGAAACTCTTTATACCAGCCTAGGACAATTCTAGAGCGATCGTTTGGAGGGGGTCGGTAGAATGGCATACTCGGACTTGGATGATGTGGATTACCTTGTTGAAGACAACGTAATGGATGAATTTGCTTATCACCGGAAATGGAAGAGACCCATGGTAGAATGGCACATTGGCGGTGCAAGCTGGGAACAAAATGCAAATGATGGGAATGATTCTGGTAACTGGGGAGAGGCTCAACAGTGGAGAGTTATTCCGCTATTGGAATGGTTATAGCATAACCGAGGAAACTGAGAGCGCTATACAGTTAATGCCGACGATCAAACCTAGCACTTGCGCGTGCTCTCAAGAACTTGAGCAATTCCATATTCATCAAGGTTTTACCAACATCCGTGTCAAGGGTCCGGTAACACAACTTACTACCATGATGAATGGTGATGGAGGATGCAGATGCAAAGGAAGATAACACCTTCTCAGATTTCACCCTTGGCGGGGCCAAGGAAATAAAATCTGGATGATCGACCGAGAGACATTTAGCACTCCGCTTCTAATGTTCTCCTTGATGTGCTAGTGTAACCCATTCATAGATATGGTTTGATATCTAGAACATCAAGTAAAAAGGTCGGACTTCGGAACACAGAAATCCATAGGGGCAACTAGGGAGTAAATCCTACGAAATCCCTATGGGGAGGTGGCCAACTTCCTCAAATCAAGATACTACAACAGGAGGTCTTCCGGCTGGGTGTGTTGGCCACGACATCCACCTTACCGGTTATCGAGAGACCAATATTATAGATCTTGGGGAAATGTTCCAACCATCATATCTGCCTGAGATTCAGATCTGGTTGGTGTCAGGATATTCCAGGCTCATCGAGTCTAGGAAGAAAAATGAAAGTTTGCAACACAAATCGACGAGATGACGTTGCGGGATTCTCGGGAGATGAACTACGATAGCAAGCTCCAAAACATGAGCTGGTTCTGCTACAAACATGTGAACACGTTGTCCCAGACAAGCATGCCCACATGGTAGTCTTACAATAAAACACTACCGAGTTCTGGTTGGGAACCATCAGCGAGGATATCGAAGTTCTTTCATAAGTCCGGATTAGCTCTTATGAAGATACTCCTTCTCTTTGAACAAATCAGTCAGTGGCTTGGTGTGCTAGGATACACATATGGAATGAAGGTTGCAAGTCTCCAGACCACAGAATACTTCGCACGTGTGCATGACTGACTTGCGATGATTCCAGAGGAAGCAACATTGACTTTCTCGAGTCCACGGCGGTAACTTGCATCAAATGCACATGAACTAGAGGAATCACTTCTTACATCCGAACATATGCTTCATGAGCTAGCATGAACAAATGCTTTCAAAAGTTTCCAACACTAGCTTAATGTTCAGCAAAATTATGGGGAAGACAAGGATGTTGTCAATGGGCACAACAACAATTCATCTGGGTTTCCTTTTAAAAGGAATTCCATAGTTAAGTGAACAAGGGATAGCATTGGTCATAGCCATAAGATATAATGGTGTATGTTCGAGGGATCAACCACGAGTAAGACAACATTACGAACATCGTTGGTTCTGATTTGATTTGACGATAACCCATACTCAAATCAAAGTTTTTATCAGGCAATAGGTCCAATAACTGATCACAGGGACCAATTGATGAAGATATCATCTCTCTTCAACCCACACTACACAAGAATATCCCTTTGGAACGAACTAAGTCAGGCAAGCTTTTACCTTCCAACTCTCCAGGTTGTTGTCTACCTTAACCAACTAGCTCAGGGGTATGCAACACGGATTCTTGGAGAAAGGGTGGTTTACAGGATAAACCAACTTGATCACGAGCTCAACATAACAGTCAGGTGACAACCCGGTAACACTTCCAAGAAGATATTTGGAAAGTCACGAACCACCGGTATGTTACTAAGCTCGAGAACAATCTTGCTTTTGACGGCAAGACGACATGATCAAATGGGTGAGGACTTGAAATAATTCCTAACTCATTGGTCGAGGAGTGCACCAGAAATAGGGACTAGGTAGCACAATCAATCTTAGGGTGACGATTCAATAATCAACACGCTAAGAATGAGGTTATCGTCCATTTAACTACCAAGCAACAGAGTTGCTAGCAATATTGATTTCACACGCCATGATTCATTTGTCGGCATTTCGGTTACAATAACACAGGAACCGAGGAATGAACAATGATGGCAAGAAGTATCACTGTACCAAGAGTTCATAGGATGGTGTGCAATTCCTATAACAATCTCGATATAAAATATGTAATACTCCAAGGTAGAGCAGAACAAAAGCTGGATTAGCAATTTGATCTGCGGAGCACAACTTCTTTGACCCAATCCTGGATAGGGAAGAGGTACTGGAGTTTGTTTCTCCTAGTCATTCCGCGATAGAATGGCTTGACGGACCACAAGAGTAATAGGCATCGATAAACGAACGCACGCATACTCTTGACTATCAATTGATAGACGAGGGTCAGTAGACAACTAAAGAGGGACAACTCAAAGGAACATATAACTTTCTGAGTTGTGGAGGCATAGATTAGTATGTCGAACCAAGTTCAACATAATTCTTCCGGATAACCCATGCAGAAAAGTAGAACTGGCAGAGCCACAATATATAATGGAGAACTCATCAAGAATAATCCTGTTGTGATATTTCAGTTCAACGAGGAACTTCTGCCATAAGTAGTTCATGGTATTTGGAAGAAGAAGATACCACGGACTTCAAGGACTATCGCAAAGGTTACTAATATCCTAAAGGCACTAGCAACACTATCAACATGATGTAAGTAGGGTGAATATCGGGTTTAAGAACCCAGGAATAAAATACCTACTAACTAAATGGCATCACAGGATGCTTTCGATAATAAAGGCCAGAATCTTCACACTAGGACACAAATCATGGCTAGACCACTAGATGATCCCCTGAAACACCTAGGGTCATAATAATAACTCCAACATAAATGTCAAGGCAATAGAATACCTTAACTCAACAATTAGTGTGATTGAGCTGGCATAAAGGAACATCGAAACCAGAGGGAAAGGATTTTGCGAATGCATCAGACTATTTAGAAACCTGGGAAGACTCGGACAGCATAACGGCTATAATTGCTCAAAAAGATTTGAGACATGCTACAAAAATGGTGGCATAGCCACTCAGAAGCACAATACCAAGGTTCCGAGATCAACAATTAACATACGGAAGTAGTAGGAACTAAACTGAGACTTAAATCCAACAATCTTATAAGTCCACTGATTAGTAACACGTGATCCTGATAGAAAGAAGAGATAGCCTAGTTCTTAATCCCCGCAGGAAAGATAAGATGACTCAGATCAGAAGGCATAAGGTATAAGGAGTAAAAAGAGCCTTACGTTCCATCCCACAATCAATTCCCTTACATAACTAAAGAATTTCTAGACTCAACTTCGACCAGTTTGGCTTGGTAATCCTACAGGCAGTCAAGCTCTGATACCAACGCTGTCAGGACCCCGACTCAATGCCAGATCGATCTAGCATGTAACACTTCATATCACTTTGCGACCTCACGCACGGTATTCCCACGGGTGTCGCCTTACCTTTGCCCGGGACCGTTTGCGCCTTTTGGCACACGTATATGACAGTGTCGCTAGCATCCATATGATAAGGAGCCCGGGCTGACATGGCTAGTCGTAAACCCAAAGTGGCACAAACTTACAGGGACAGGCATCCATGACCCAGCATCGAACGTGTCGGTCATCAGCGAGTGAATCCAGGCTGTAGCACTGGGCTAGCAGGACTCCGGTGGACCGGGCTGTAGCAGGCTAACAGGACTCCGGTATTCATCGCGTGACATTTCCCCGAAGGGACAGACACAGGAACGAAGAAGGACACATGCCGGCCAGCCTAAGTGTTCCGGAGTAGTAGCAAGCTACCATGGCTCAGTGGAAACACTAGGAGACATTTCCCGGTAAGAGAGGCTACTAAGGATAAACAACTAGATAGCCAGATCCCTCACATACCAAGCATTTCAATAACATACACACAATATGCTCGATATGTGCAAATACAACATGGCATCACAACATGACTCTACGACTCAAGTAATTTATTCAATAGGCTCCAAGGAGCGAGATATTACAAACATGGGTCTTATGACCCAACAATCAGAGCATACAAGTCAAAGCACATGCGGAAGCTTAACATGTCTGAGTACAGACATCTATAAATGAAAAAGGCTGAGAAGCCTGACTATCTACCAATCCTGCCGAGGCACAAGATCGTAGCTGAGGTAACAAGCTAAACGTCGAAGTCCACGCGAAATTACTAGTGAGACCGAAGTCTCTCTGCAAAAACATAAAATAGGCAAACGTGAGTACAAATGTACCCAGCAAGACTTACATCAGAACTAACTACATATGCATCATTATCAACAAAGGGGTGGTGGGGTTTAACTTCAGCAAGCCAGCTTTGACTCGGTGGCTATCCTAAACTACGACTGCAAGCGACTCTTTTGAGGTGGCGCACACGAGTCCACATATCCACCATATCAATACACCACTATGGATCCGCTCCCGTCTCCCTACGAGAACGCCATCCATAGCACTCACGCTTATCTTGCGTATTTTAGAGTATCCACTTTCACTTGTCTATGAACTGATATAAGCAACCCAGAAGTCCTTTTCCGCGGACACGGCTATTCGAATAGATGATGTTAACCCTGCAGGGGTGTACTTCTTCACACACGCTCTCACCACTTACCGCCGTTTACACGACATGTACTCGGCAACCTTCAAGCGGAAGCCCAACGTGGGTGTCGGCCACGGCCTGCCTAAACACTCAAGTCTCTAGTCCAGGTTTATCGCCTATTCGGGTTCCATCCATGAGGAGATCCGGCCGGAGTTTCGCTCACAGCCCCAAACGATGTGAACAGGGTTCCTGAGACACCAAACGGGCGCCCGATACACCGTGCCACGTGCCTACCGCATCACAGCCCACCCCTATGGTCAGCGCTGCCCACGGCCTCCAGCATACTACAAACACCAGAAACTACTTGCAACTCCTGGACAGAGGACAAGGGTGATCAAGAAGCCGAGAGGGTCCATTGGTTTCGGGCCCAATGCATGGTAGTAGCTGAATCATGGATCACAAACACAAAACTCAGTTCCTGAGGACGGCTGCAATGAGACAACCCACCATGTACTCCTACATGGCCTCTCACCGCTACCTTTACCAAAACGTTTTCACACACTTAGCTCACACACAGTAGGACATGTTCACACGCCTCTGATTCATCCCCGATGAATCAGACCTGACTCAACTCTAAGCAGTAGCAGGCATGACAAACAAGCAAGAATGAGTAGGCACAACAGGGCTCAAACAACTCCTACCCATGCTAGTGGGTTTCATCTATTTACTGTGGAATGACAGGTCATGCAAAGGATAAAGGGGTTCAGCTACCGCAGCAAGTAACAGATGAATCGTTGTTGTCCTAATGCAGTAAAAGAGAGCAGGAGCGAGAGAGTGGGATTGTATCGGAATGAACAAGGGGGTTTTGCTTGCCTGGCACTTCTGAAGATAACATTGAGTCTTCATTAGTGTCAATGATCACATCATCGGTATCACGTCTATCGAGAGGGGACAAATACCGGCAACACAGAAGGGAACACAATCAATGCAATGCACAATATAATGCATGATCATGACATGGCAAAATGAATGTGTTTTGGGCTAATGCAACTAGCAACAGATTAAATGAAGTTGGTTTGAATACAAGATTCAAATTCAAACTCCATATGTGATTATTCAAATGCCATTTAATTGATTTGTGCTAAACAGCAGCTATAAGTTGTTCTAACATGCATGAAAATGGTACAGATGGATTCCTTGAATTTTTCTGATAATTTTTCATATATAAATTATTTAATTTGGAGCTACGGTTGAATTTCTATGATTTTTAGAAGTTTTTACAATTTCCTGGAATTTTCTGAATAAAAATAAATCCAGAAAACATTACTGCGTCATCCTGACGTCATGATGACGTCAGCAGGTCAACGTGGCACAGTCCGGTCAAACTCTGACCGGTGGGTCCCGAGTGTCAGTGTCTAACTAAACTAACCTAGCTTAGTTAATACTAACCTAACTTAATTAGCCGGGCGGGGCCCGCATGTCAGTGACCCAGGGTCAAACTGGGCCCAGCAAGTCAACTGTCAAAGGGGTCAACCCCAGCGGCGACTTGACGCCGGCGAGGCCAACCGTGGCGGCGAGCCTCGGGTTTGCATCTCCGGCGACCAAACGGCCGGCGGAGGGCATCTACGTGACGCTGGTGGACTCGCGCGTCGAGTGGTGCAGGCGTTGGGTGCCGGGGTGGCCGGAGTTGTCGCCGGCGTCGACCTTGGCGGTCGCCGGAGCTCGGGTGAGCTCGGGGTCGACGCTACGGTGGCCGGGGAGACTCGTGCGGGGCACCTATGTGCTCTACGTGGCGCGGGAAGGGAGTTGAGCACGACGGCCGGACCGCTAGGTGGCCGGAGACTCGTCGGCGGCGGTCACAGGCGGCGGCGCGTACGGGCGAGCATGGGGTGGCGGCTACGGCGCACGAGAGCGAGAATGGAGAGGGGGAAAAGGTTCGGTGGCTCACGGCGGTTGCAGCAGACGTCGAAGCGGGCTCGGGGAAGGCCGGACGGCGACGAGTCGACGATGGGGATCCGCGGCGGCCGGCGATGAAGAAGAGACCGGTGACGGTGTTTTGAGGCGTCCGGCGTCGAGTGAGTCGACAGGGAGGACGAGGGCGTTGAGGCGGAGGCCATGGACACGTCGGCGAGGCGAGGGAGGGCCTGTGGCCGCGGTGGTTCTAGTCGGCGGTGATGGCTGCGTTCGGGTTCGGGCGAGAGAGAGGGAGCAGAGGGGCGGGGCCTCGAGGAAGAGTGAGAGGGGTCCGAGGGGGTGGCGTGGCGCACCTAGCGACGTCCAGGGTGTCGAGGTGGAGCAGCAAGCAGGAGGTGGCCGGGGCGTGCGCTGGCGTGCGTCGGCCACGCGCCTGTGCCTACTGGCGCGAGGAGGAAGGCGACAGGGGGGGAAGTGGAGATGGGCTGGGCCGTGCTGCTGGGCCAGGTGGGCTACCAGGTGAGCGCCAGGTAGTCCTTCTCTCTCTTTCTATTTCTGTTTTTATTTATCTATTTTGTTCTGTGTTGTTTTAGTTTAGTAAAATACTAAACCATTTTATAAAATCCTGAAAATAGTTATGTGGCTAGAGTTAAAATATACCAAACCACATAAAATGTTCCAGTAATTATTGGACATATATCCAATGCAAATAGCTATTTATTTAATTCAAAGGCCCAAAATAATTAACTCTGAGATACCAAAAATATTGTTTTGAGTTTTACCTCTTTGCAATATTTTCAGAGACTAAGAGGAACATTTTCTTGGACTTCTTTGAGGAGATTTTAATGTTGATCATTTTTAGAAGGTTTCTGAGGCTTTGAAAATTCCTCAATTCAAATTTCATTTGAATTAAAACATGATGCTCACATGAGATCTAGCCTAGTGCATAACATGACCAGGGATGTGACATACACTTAATTAATAAGTTGAACCAGCGTGTTGCTGTTACTAAATCAGCCTTACCCAGTACTGCCATCATGTTTGCCTGTAGAGCACGCTTCTGTCCTCCATTAACTAGCATATGGGCCCTCTTGTGGTAGACCCACATGTCATCGGTGTAACTTTACACTCCGAAGGATGGTATATCCTGGTAATAGTAGTAGAATTGAGATTTAATGCACTTTCTTCCCCGTCTTCCACTCTTCTTCCTCCTCTCTTCTTCTTCCTCCTCTCTTCCCCATCGTCAGCCGCACACCATTTCCCCCCGCTCACTGCTCGCCCGCCCGCGCTATCTTCCTTGGTAGCTCGCACGTACCATGTCCCCCCGCTCACTGCTCGACCACGCGAGGAGAAGCTTCTTCGCTCGCCCGCCCGAGCCCAGTTCCTCGCTGGCTCGCAGGCACCGAAAACCCCAATGGCAGAACCGACTGACACACAGAGCCGCGATTGGAATTCCCTCCCCGATGTTCTCTTGGAGCAGATTTGTAATTGTATGGACCTACTCAGCACCGTCCGTCTAGCTGCATGCTCGGTGTTTTTGTACCGTCTACTCGTCTGCAACAGGCCGGCTCTTTTGAAGACACCCTGCTTGCTGATGCCCAATCCTCGCAGGTGGCCTAGACACCGTCTTGATGATCCTAAGGAGGTTTCCGTGGTGCCCCTCGACATGCTACCACTAACCGTGCACTTGTCCTTCATGCGCGGCAACTACTGGGCGTGCATGAAGGCCAACTGGATCGTCCTCATCCACCAATCCGGTAGTCCGTGGCGTCTCGTGGATATCTACACCCAGCGAGAGATCACCCTTCCATCTTGGGATACCGCCGCCATCGAGCCTCGCGGCCCGCCGGACACTCCTGGCTACTATGCACGAGACATGTCGAGCTTTCGGCTTGACCTCTGGTTTGCTAAAGGTTGTAATCTGCGAAGTGCCCACACCATCAGAAGGCTACATGGATTACAAGCTCATTGTCATGTTCAACATGGGATTAGTCTATCTGGAATCCGGTCGCCATACATGGTTATGGCTCATCGTCGATCCTCTTTACCCAACACTTCTGTCTGATGCTATAGTGAACGATGGCATCGTTTATGCGGTCGACGGACAGATTGGCTGCCTATACTGGTGGAATCTATCATCGTGTAATTTTTCTATCTCATCTCATCTTTACCTTAAGAATACGACTGCCTGTTCATTGTTACAAATTTAGAATATATAGTATGTCTATAACCACATCATAGCTATATGTTCCTCTCATTTCCTAGATTCTTATGACCACGCATGTTATTGCTTAGAGTTGATACGATAACTGTAGTAAGTGGTACGGTAGAATGTGAGTAGGCCCTGTTATATCTTTTTTCCTCTCATTGTTACATGATGTTTGAACCATGATATATTGCTAGATATGAAAGCCATTGGCTTATTTTTTAACTTGGTGTATGATTATGACCACGGCATTGCAATTCTCTGTCTATGATATGTGTCACTGCTATAATAATCTTAATTCCACACATACTGTGAACATGATTGTTTATTTTTGTCCTTTTGGTCTCCAAGTTGAATTGTTGCAGCAGACGCAAATGCGCTGGCCTTCATGATTCCACGACCTGGAATCATACCAGCCGATGGGTGGTGGTTTATCGCTCGTTCAGCTGACGGTGGTCATTTGATGCTCATTTGCATGTACCAAATTGACCAAACCATTTCATGAAACCACATGCAGTACAATGCCTTGGGCATTCATGACATTGATGGCTATGGCTGCTTCATGTTTGAGAAAGATCCCAGCTCCGTTGGGCCAGGCGTATTCAACTGGAGGCGGGTTTACAGCCTCGGCAACCACTCCATGTTCCTTGGGATCAATGATCCGATCGTCCAACCAATCATCGATCATATCACCGGACATGATTACCATGCTATGCAACTTCCATTCTCCAGGGGGACTGTGTTTACACATCATACCATTGGTTTCATGAATCATCGTATCCAGAGATTCATCGACACAACTTGTTGCCAGATAATCTTCAGTGTGTGAAAGGCATGAACCTTCCAAGCGATGGATGGCTTTTGCAAACCCGACATGCGGCGATGTGGTTCATGCCAACCGCAAATATGCACAACTTGATTCGTACTGATATATAGACTGAGCCATGTATTCTGCTGCTGTAGCACGACCCTCGTTTGTTGGATATTATGTATTGTTGTTAGTTTGAACCACTCCTATGGTTTGAAGGATAGATACCTTTCCATGATCAAGTGCATCCTAACTCACCTGGGCAGGATGTACTGATAATGATGATGGAGATGCTGTGCAAGATACAGTTGGAGTGCGACATGCACGCGATGTGGCACAACACCGGCAATACCCTGTCGGTGATGGTCAACGGCCGGCAGACGGGCAACAAAAAGGATTTGGTGCTGCACACCAACAAGAACTTCAACCAGCAGAGGACAAACTGGGTGATGCATTAGTACCACCTTGGGGCCCTGGAGCAAGAGAAGGAGCGGGAGCTGGTCCTCTGCAAGATTTTCTACCAGACGAACACTAGGGCCAGGACTAAAAAGATTATTAGTTAGCTTGTTATTGGTACTTGTACTACCTTGTCGTTCGCAAGTTGGTATTGTTGTTAATAATCTTTTGGTATGAACTGGGCATTTGCTTCCAACCATCATGCCGAGGGTCGACGTGGATATAATGTTGAATCATTTATTTCGAAACGAATTTTCAGGCACCTAATTTTTATTTGATGGGTAGCATAAGCACCTGCCATTCGAATTCCCAGTTCTCCAATTTTTTTGAAACAAGTGCATGCTCTTATTATCACAATGAAAAAACAATATCCTTGCTGCATCCCAATTATCAGTCTGTACTTGCAGAATTCTCTTGTCTATTGAGCATGTATATTGTTTTTTCAGGTCGAGCAAGTTTCAACTGGGCTGTAGACTGCCCAGGCTTGGTTTTGTTTTTAACAGGACCAACCCATGACGACAACAAGGCACAAAGATCCAGCAGGTATCTACTGGCCTCTGGCCCGCCAACGTTAGTTATATTTTGTCTTACAACATCTGTAGGCACTTTTTTACGGAATCAAACACACAGCCCAGTTCTATTTTCCTCTTGAGACGCATGTCATACATCCATTTTCTAATCTCTACCTATGGTTTTACTAGTTCATATACACGTATCATTATGTTGAAAATACATAAAATTCACTTTTCATATTTACGTCCTTATTTTTGTTGTTGTTTTCCCCCCCAGCGCTGATTTTTTTACCACTGGTTTTCCCTTAAACCAACTCAATTGTCCCATGTCTTATTTGCTTACAAAAACAAAACGATTTTTTTGGCAAATCAATAAGTTCTTAAAAATATGTTATCATTTCGGGATTACAAAAGTTTGGACTCCACCAAAATATGCAAAATAAGGTTGAACTTTCTGACAATGGTCCTAAGCAGAAAATGGGCTGTAATAAATTACTTAAGAATTAGCAAATGGGCTGCAAATTATTAAAAAATAGCAAATGGGCTCTATGTTGTCTGCCACAGATTTGTAGGCTGACTTGTGGGCATACTAAGTTCATGCGTACACAAGGTTTATCAAAAAAGAAACTTAGTCAAGAATCGACTCTACCAGCGTCAGACCGTTAGATGTCAATCTAACAGCAATCATGCTTCTTCAGTCTCTGATCTTCCTGCCCCAGCCGCCCAAACCAGCGCCGTAGGAACCGCCTGCTCCCGCCTCCCATGGCCAGCTATGCTGTCGGGCAGGCCTCACGGCCCCATCATATACTCGCATCCTTGGCCTATCTATCCCTCTACTTACCCACACCTCCTGTTATTTTCCGGCGAACCAGTAAACCCTCATACTCTCCATCGCATGGGCAGCCACTGCTATGTCTTCCCCGGCTCCATATGGTTCCCTTCATAGGCCTTGCCATTGTTCACCGCCCTGGTGCTCTCGTCGCGGCGTGGTCAACATGGTCATCAAACGAAATCCATTAGAAGTGGATTGTACATGGAGAGGCTGACAGCTGGGTCCGCGGCCGCACACAAGGAAATGCCTCCTTATTACGCGCAAAATAATGATTCCTCCATCTGACATCTGGGACCAGCCGGAAGGGCCTATGTATTTCGCGAAAAAAACGTTCCCTTCGCTGATAGGTCGGACCCACCAACTATATCTTCGCACGCAAGGAAGTGCCTCCTTATTGCGCACAAGAAAATGAAATACCCCCTGCCAACTGGGACCCACCATAGTGGGAGGCTGACTTGTGGGCCTACTAAGTTGACGGGGACGGAGGGCTTTGTCAAATTAGTCAATATGAACGATTCTAGCTCCAGTGACCGTACGATGTCCATCCAACGGCCTTAGTGCTTCTTCAACCTCTGGTCTTCTTGCTCCAGCCGCCCAAAGCAGTGTCGATCGTGTCGCCTGCTCCTGCCTCCCATGGACGGTTGTGCTGCCTTGGATGCCTCACCGCCCCCATACTACTCCCATCGCTGGCCAGGCCATCCCTCCACTCACCCACACCCCTGTTATTCAGCGGCGACGGTAGCTTCACACCGCAGCCGAACAAGTGAACCCTCGTACTCCTCTCTGCTTGGGCATCCACTGCCGCGTTTAACCCAGCTCCGTGTCGTCCCCTTCCTAGTCCTCGCCGTCGTCCACCGCCTTGGTGCTCTCAATGTGGCGTGGTCAATGTGGTCAACGACCGACTTCCATCGGAAGAGTACTGTACATGGAGAGGCTGACAGCTGGGTCCACGACCACAGCCCAGTTTTTTGTGATTTGCCAAGTAAGTCACTTTGTCAGGCCTGTTGGGCTCCAAATCTTTCAAGACGAGGAGAGCTTCATATAGCTGGCCGAGAAAATGGCATATCAGTAATGAGAAATAGGCTCTACATTTTTAAAACACATCAAACCGGCAATTAGTTTCAAATTTCTTTTTTTTTCATTTCGAGATTTTAAATTGCATTGATTTTTATGCACGGACAATTTGTTGGATTTTATATTGATATACATTTACTCTTAAAATCAGTTTGAATGTGACTCGAAATTTCGGGATTAAAAACAGTTCGGACCGCACCGAAATATGCAAAATTTCGTATAATTTTTTAACCGTGGCCAAAGTATGGGCTGTAATGCTAACAGAAAGAATATGGGCTCCAAAAAAACCTTAAGAATTAGCAAATGGGTTGTAAATTACTAGAAATAATGGCAGATGGGCTGTATGATGTTTTCCACAGATTTGAGGCTTTCCTAAAAAAAGGTTGACGCACAATCAGTGACTGTTGGATGTCCATCCAACGACCGTCGTGCTTGTTCAATCTCTGCTCTTCCTACTCGAGCCGCTCAAACAAGTGCTGGCGGGACTGCCTGCTTCCTCCTCCCTGCGGCCGGCTGTGCTACCGCGCATGCCTCACCGGCCCACCGTACTCCCATCGCTGGCCTAGCCATCCCTCTACTCAACCACACCTACTGTTATTCTCCGGCGACGGCAAATGAACTAGTAAACCCTCGTACAGTCATACTCCCCTCCGCGTGGGAAACAACTGCCGAGTCTTCCCTGCCTCCATGTTGTTCCCTTCCTAGGCCTCGCCATCGTCCACCGCCCTGGTGCTTTTGGTGCGGCCTGGTCAACGTGGTCAATGACTGACATGCATTTGAAGTGGACTATACGTGGAGAAGCAGACAGCTGGGTCCACGGCTGCACGCAAGGAAATGCCTCCTTATTACGCGCAAAATAATGATTCCTCCACCTGACATCTGGGACCCACCGAAAGGGCCTTTGTATGTAGCGACCAGACCTCAAACAGTCTGATCTCTGTGCTCCGATGTCATCCCTGGATTAGTAATGGTGACACCACACAGTACTCGGAGGATTTATAACAGAGTAGCAATCACACACTTATTACATCGAGTGTCTCAAAAGAGAACTTATTACAATAAGTATGGCTTAAGGCCATCTAATAACGATAACAATGGAAGGCTTGGAAGATAAGTGAGTCCATCAACTCCAACGGCATCACTTAGTATAGGACCACAACCTAAAAAACTCCTTAATCGTCGTTTGAAAAGTCTGCAACATTAACGTTGCAGCCCGAAACGGGTCAGCACATGGAATATGCTGGCAAGGTAACACATAGAGAGTAATGGAATGAAACAACTATACTATATGCATATTTGGCTGGTGGAAAGCTCTATGGTTACAGTTTTGCGTAAAGCCAATTTTTCCCTACTTCAAAGGAATAAAATTTAATTACTATCATGGTGGTTGTTAAACATTGAGAATGGTTGACAGCATTCTCAATCCCAATTAAGCATCATCATTAAACATAACCCAACAAAATTAATTTAGAGTAACATGTTGAGATTCACATGAAAATCCAAGTACTAGATACTCAAGATGTCCATAACCAGGGACACGGCTAACCATGATTAGTTTATTACACTCTGCAGAGGTTTGCGCACTTTTCCCCACAAGACTCGATCGCCTCCGTTTGGTTTCTCGCACTACATGGTGTTTGAGAAGACGGATGACCGAGACATAGTCTTTCAGAAGCGCTAGCACCTTACGATCGGGTAGACTGTACCACCTACATCCCCTACATCTGCTAGTCTACCACTGTAAGAGTTCGCACGACTTAGTCAACTATGCTAGAGCCCATAATAGCTTGTGGCTGCACACGGAAGTTTCTAGTATGAATAGTCTCATGATCCCTTTGAGCCTGGGTGGCGGTCCAAAAGAAAATAGGCAAGTCCTAGAATACCCAGGTGCCTCAATCCACCCAGATGTGTGTTTAAGTTGCCACCTTAGACAAACCATTAATTAACAATCTCACATCTGTCATGGATTTCACTCACCCAATCCACGTCTACTAGCATAGCATGGCATAATAAGCAAACGTAGAAGTAACTCCCAAAGGTTTGAAAATAAACAGGTAATAGGTACTACCTCATCTACTTCCCATCCCACAATTTAATTAGATCCTAATCATGCAATGTGTGAGGATCGATCTAATGCAATAAAACTGGGTAGTAGAAAAGGTATGATCAAAGTGTTACTTGCCTTGCTGATGATCCGCGAAACCTAACGATTCGAAGTAACAGGCGGTGCACTCCGGGTATTCTATCACAGACAAACAAACAAGCATACAATAAGTACTCATCTAATGCACAAGTAAAACTCAAAAAAGAGATCTAACCAGAAGGTTCAACTTAAGAACTCCGGTTGGCAAAAGAATCAAATCGAACGAAGCAACGAAAGACGAACGGCGAAAGAAAACAACTTTGTTCTAGTAATCTGGATCTAGGGCAAATTTTACAGTAACAAAAACTTGTTTAAGTTGGTTAAACGGATAGAGGGTTTTGAGACGAATCCCTAGGTGCTTGAATCGCCTGATTCCGATAAACGAGCGAAAAGTTATAATAAAACGAAAATCGGATCAGGAATCGCGATCAGAAAAATCGCGGATTTAATCCGAGAAAAAGAAAAACGACGAACGCCGAATTTTTTTTTGGCACGGAAAACGAGGCGCGACGAACTCAGCGGCGGAATCGTCGGCCGCGGCGGCGGCTCCGGTGGTGCGCGCGGATTGAGGCGGGGCTGAAGCTGGGGCAGCTCGGGGCGGCGCTATTTAAAGGCTGCCCCCGGGCAGTGTCCCGCTCGGGTATGGCCCGAAGTCGGTTCGTTTTTTTTCATTATTCCGCTCGGAATAAAAGTAAAAAGAAATACTAAACGGATTCCGAAAATTCCGAAATAAATTTTCACGGGCTTCTAAAATCAAGCCGCACAAGGTGAACATTTATTTGGGCCCTAAATGCAATTTTGAAAAACACACATTTTTCCTAAATTCAAATAAAACACTGAAAAACTCCGAAATAAAATCTTATTTGATTTTTTATTAAATCCTTAAAATTTCTTTATTTTGGGAAAGTCATTTTATTCCCTCTCTCATATTTTTGTAATAGAAATAATTGATGATAAAATAAATAAAATCAAATGATCTTATTCTCAAAATTTGAGAGAACTCAAATATGAAAATAACGAAATCCCCAACTCTCTCCGTGGGTCATTGAGTTGCGTAGAATTTCTAGGATCAACCAAAATGCAAAGTAAAATATGATATGCATGATGATCTAATGTATAACATTCCAAATTGAAAATTTGGGATGTTACAAACCTACCCCCCTTAAGATGAATCTCGCCCTCGAGATTCGGGTTGGCTAGAAAATAGGTGAGGATGGTCTTTGAGAAAATCTTCCTCTCGTTCCCAGGTGGCTTCATCCTCCGTGTGGTGGCTCCACTGAACCTTGCAAAACTTGATAACCTTGCTGCGAGTAACTTGGCTGGCAAACTCGAGAATCTTAACTGGTTTCTCCTCGTAGGTCAAATCGTTATCCAACTGAATAGTTTCCAACGGCACTGTGTCTCTCAATGGTATGTCAGCCATCTCCGCGTGACATTTCTTTAACTGAGAAATGTGGAACACATCATGTACTCCTGACAATCCTTCGGGTAATTCCAACTTGTAGGCCACTTCTCCCATACGCTCCAAAACTCGATATGGTCCTACAAATCGTGGTGCTAACTTCCCTTTAACTCCAAAACACATTGTTCCTCGAAGTGGAGGTACTCGAAGATAAGCTCTGTCTCCGACTTCGTAAACTGTCTCCTTGCGTTTAGAATCTGCATAACTTTTCTGTCTGGACTGGGCTACCTTGAGCCTATCACGAATCAACTTCACCTTCTGTTCAGACTCTTTAATCAAGTCAGGACCAAACAACTGGCGGTCTCCAACTTCGTCCCATGACAACGGTGTCTTGCACCTCCTTCCGTACAAAGCTTCGAAAGGGGCCATCTTTAAACTGGTTTGGTAACTGTTGTTGTAAGAGAACTCTACATATGGCAAATTATCGTCCCAACTAGATCCATAATCTAGCGCACAAGCTCTCAGAATATCCTCCAAAATCTGATTGACTCTCTCGGTCTGTCCATCTGTCTGTGGATGAAAAGTTGTACTGAATTCTAGCCTGGTTCCCAAAGTTTCGTGCAACTGCTTCCAGAACTTTGAGGTAAACTGGGTTCCTCTATCTGATATGATACTCCTTGGAACTCCATGCAGACGTACGATCCTGGTCATGTATATCTTTGCCAACTTAGCACTGGTGTAAGTGGTCTTTACTGGGATGAAATGAGCTACTTTCGTCAATCGATCAACTACAACCCAAATCGAGTCATAGCATGAACGAGTCCTGGGCAATCCCATTATAAAATCCATGCCTAGCTTATCCCACTTCCATTCGGGTATCGGCAATGGTTGTAACAATCCTGCTGGCTTCTGATGCTCTGCCTTTACTCTCTGACATACATCACAAACTGCTACATACTCCGCTATATCCTTCTTCATTCCAGTCCACCAGAAAATATCCTTCAAATCCAAATACATCTTGGTATTTCCTGGGTAAATTGAATATGGTGAACCGTGTGCCTCTTGCAAAATCAACTTCCTGATCTCCGGGTCATTGGGCACATAAACGCGGTCTTCAAACCATAAGGTGTCGTGCTCATCCTCACGGAATCCTTTAGCTTTTCCTTTGCTCAGTTTCTCCTTTATAGCGGCAATCTCTTTGTCAGCTTTCTGAGCTTCCCTGATTTTATCCATCAAGGTTGACTAAATCTCCATTGCTGCTACATAACCTCTCAGAACTATTACCAAACATATTTCACGAAGATTTTCGGCTAACTCCCTTGGTATTCCTCCCGTCATTAATGTATTGACATGGCTCTTGCGGCTTAATGCGTCAGCTACTACATTAGCCTTTCTGGGGTGATAATGCAATTTCATATCATAATCCTTGATAAGCTCCAACCATCTCCTTTGTCTGAGATTTAACTCCTTCTGTGTGAAAATGTACTTCAAACTCTTATGATCCGTGTACACCTCACAATGGTTTCCAATGAGAAAATGTCTCCATGTCTTCAATACATGCACTACGGCTGCTAACTCCAAATCATGCGTAGCATAATTCAACTCATGAGGCTTCAGTTGTCTTGAGGCATATGAAACAACTCTCCCTTCCTGCATAAGCACTGCTCCAAGTCCTCTACGTGAAGCGTCGCAATACACCTCATAATCCTTGGTCTGGTCTGGCAAAATCAACACTGGTGAGGTAACCAAACGTTTCTTCAACTCCTGGAAACTAGCCTCACATTCCTCTGTCCATATGAACTTGGTATCCTTCTTTAACAACTCTGTCATTGGCGTCACAATCTTTGAGAAATTCTCAATATATCTCCGGTAGTATCCTGCGAGTCCAAGAAAACTCCGGATCTCTCCAACTATTGTTGGGGCTTCCGACTTGGTCACGGTTTCAACTTTAGCGGGATCTACTGCTATACCTTCTCCAGATATAACATGTCCGAGGAATCCTACTTCCTTCAACCAAAACTCACATTTGCTAAACTTGTCATATAATTGATGTTCTCTGAGCTTTCCAAGTACCAAATGCAAATGCTCCTTATGCTCCTCTTCATTCTTCGAATAAACCAGGATATCATCAATGAACACTACGATGAACTTATCCAAAAACTCCATAAACACTTTGTTCATCATGTTCATAAAATAGGAAGGTGCGTTAGTCAGACCAAATGACATAACGGTATACTCGTACAGCCCATACCTGGTGGTAAAAGCTGTCTTCGGAATATCCTGTTCTCGAATCTTCAACTGGTGGTATCCTGATCGCAGATCGATCTTGGATAATATCTTAGCTCCTTGCAATCAATCAAATAGATCATTGATCATTGGTAGCGGGTACTTGTTCTTGATCGTTACTTCATTCAATCCTCGATAATCAACAACCATCCTTAACGATCCATCCTTCTTATCCACTAGAAGTACTGGCGATCCCCAAGGCGAAGAACTTGGGCGAATATATCCCTTACCCAGTAACTCTTTAATCTGCTTCTTAATTTCCACCAAATCCTTTGCTGGCATCCTATATGGTCTCTTTGATATTGGCCATGTGCCTGGCAATAGCTCAATCAAAAACTCAATATCTCTCTCCGGTGGCATGCCTGGCAACTCCTCTGGAAATACATCAGGGAAATCCCTTACCACTGGTACTTCCTCCTGCACAACTCATGTTAAGCAATTTACTTGTGTCCTCTTTGGCACATGCCGAGATACATACTTGATCCTTCTCCCTTCTGGGGTGGTAAGCAAAATTGACTTACTAGCACACTCAATATTCCCTTCATACTTTGATAACCAATCCATGCCTAATATCACATCCAATCCTTGGGATTCCAATACTATTAGGTCTGAGGGAAAACATAGTTACCAATCCTTAATGGTAACCGATCACACCATAGACTAGCGACATACTCTGCTCCGGGCGAGGTTACTAACATGGGTGACCTAAGGGCTTGGGTTGGTAGGTTATACTTATCCACAAATCCCCTTGAGATGTATGAATGCAATGCACCAGTATCAAAAAGAACGAGTGCAGTAAATGACTTAACCAAAAACTTACCTATTACTGCATCGGGCTGAGCTTCAACCTCCTCCATGCTAATGTGGTTCACCTGTCCCCTGTTGAAAGGGTTCGGCTTCTTCCCAGAACTTCCATTGCTATTTCCATTTTGTAATTCAGGACATTCATTGGCATAATGTCCTGTCTTCGAACACTTAAAGCAAGTGACTTGGCTTAGGTCCTTCTTGGCTGGGGTTGAGGGGTTGGTGCAGTTCTAGCCGTTGCTTCCTCCATTGCCATTACCATTCTTGGTGCCATTGTGATTGTGCGAGCTACCTCCTCCATGAGTATGCTGAAAATGTCCTCCCGGTCTAGGGGTAAAACGTAGCTTCTGCTGAGCTCCTGAATTGTACTTTCCTTGTCCATACTTCCTCTTGCGATTCTCAATCTGCTGCTGCTTCCCTTCAATCATAAGAGCACGATCTACCAACTCCTGGTAGTTGTTGAAGGTTGCTACCATCAACTGCATGCTCAGCTCATCATTCAGTCCTTCCATAAACTTCTCCTGCTTCGCTGCATTCGTAGAGACGTCATCTGGGGCATAGCGTGCTAACTTACTAAATTCCTCCACATACTGGCCAACTGTCTTTCCTCCTTGGCGCAAGTTGCGAAACTCACGCTTCTTCATGGCCATAGCTCCTTCTGAAACGTGTGCAGTACGAAAAGCCTGTTGAAACTGGTCCCATGTGATAGTGTCGACTGGGAAAGTGGCTGTGAAATTCTCCCACCATGATGATGCGGGTCCTTCTAGATGATGTGCGGCAAACTTCACCTTCTCCGCATCTGTGCATCCTGCTGTGGTCAACTCCCTAGCTGTCCTGCGGAGCCAATCATCTTCTACTATCGGCTCGGTGCTACTGGAAAACACCGGCGGATTCAGCCTAAGAAAATGGGCTAAGTGTCAACAGGTGGTGGTGGTGGTGGTGGTGGGTTGTTGTTGTTGTTCCCCTGATTCTGATTCTGGACTAGTAACTGCATCAATGTGTTCTGCTGCTGGATCAACTAGGTGAGCTCTGGTGGAAAGGTAAATCCAGGGTCACGTCTCGGAGGCATCTGAGGGTTTAGAAAAGATGAGATATAAGAATAGAGGGGGTCTAAAGAGAAAACACTACCCATATGCACATGAGGCAAAACAAACAATTCACTTCAATCAATCAAACAAGGGCATACAATCGATCTATTTATCGCAAAAGTGCTCAGACTACTATATTTACATGGTGGACTACTACTACTCATGAGGTGGTCTACTAGAAATATTCTACGGTCGTTGACTCCATGATATCTGCTCCAGCTTCATCAACATAGTCATCATCGCTACTATCTGCTTCCGAGTCGGTGCCGTCGATGATGATGTAGTCTTCCGAGCTAATTTCCTTGGGTTCTTCATCTTCATCTACTGGCGTAGGGTCTCCCATAAATATTCCAATCTTCTTGATCAGGTCGTCATTCTTCTCCACCAATACTTCAATTTCTTCTTCATAATCTCCACGTATATCCTTGAGTTCTTCCTCCAGTTCCTTGATTCTAGTCTTAGCCTTCTTCAGATCTATCATGTCGGCGCACATCTGGTTCTCCTGTCGTCGAATGTGCTGATTTAACTCCTGGATAAAAGCTGCGATTGATCTATCCTTCCTGGTGCTGATCATCTCCCAGTGTTCATCTCGGCGCCCACAAATCTGGTAGATAGTATCCTTGAGATCCTTGCGGTAGACTTCTCCAATGCGTCCCATGGAGATGTGAGCTGCCATGCTCTTTCCTAGACTCCAAGTTGGTGCATCAAAAGAAAATTCTATGGGCTCAGTGACTAGCATGAACGTCCTTCCTAGAACTTGAACTTGAATCATCCAGCGCTCTTCTTCAGGTAAAGTGGCGTTGTAGGTTCTGGTGAAGCTTGGTACTCCTATATTCAGGTATCTAGTGACTTCCTTCAAGTGACGTCCAAAGGGTGTATCTGCATCCGGTTGCGTGAACTTGTTCCTTGCATCCGCCATCCTAAAGAGTAGAAAAGATGAGACGTTAGAAGAGAAGAGAGTGAATAGTGATCTAGGTCTTTAGCTTAGTGGTCGTGTCCTACAGTCAGCGTGTGCTCTGATACCATCTTTGTAGCGACCAGACCTCAAACAGTCTGATCTCGGTGCTCCGGTGTCATCCCTGGATCATCAATGCTGACAACACACAGTACTCGGAGGATTTATAACAGAGTAGCAATCACACACTTATTACATCGAGTGTCTCAAAAGAGAACTTATTACAATAAGTATGGCTTAAGGCCATCTAATAACGATAACAGCGGAAGGCTTGGAAGGTAAGTGAGTCCATCAACTCCAACGGCATCATTGAGTATAGGACCACGACCTAAAAAACTCCATAATCATCGTCTGAAAAGTCTGCAACATTAACGTTGCAGCCCGAAACGGGTCAGCACATGGAATATGCTGGCAAGGTAACACATAGAGAGTAATGGAATGAAACAACTATACTATATGCATATTTGGCTGGTGGAAAGCTCTATGGTTACAGTTTTGCGTAAAGCCAATTTTTCCCTACTTCAAAGAAATAAAATTTAATTACTATCATGGTGGTTGTTAAACATTGAGAATGGTTGACAGCATTCTCAATCCCAATTAAGCATCATCATTAAACATAACCCAACAAAATTAATTTAGAGTAACATGTTGAGATTCACATGAAAATCCAAGTACTAGATACTCAAGATGTCCATAACCGGGGACATAGCTAACCATGATTAGTTTATTACACTCTGCAGAGGTTTGTGCACTTTTCCCCACAAGACTCGGTCGCCTCCGTTTGGTTTCTCACACTACATGGTGTTTGAGAAGACGGATGACCGAGACATAGTCTTTCAGAAGCGCTAGCACCTTACGATCGGGTAGACCGTACCACCTACATCCCCTACATCTGCTAGTCTACCATTGTAAGAGTTCGCACGACTTAGTTAACTATGCTAGAGCCCATAATAGCTTGTGGCTGCACACGGAAGTTTCTAGTATGAATAGTCTCATGATCCCTTTGAGCCTGGGTGGCGGTCCAAAAGAAAACAGGCAAGTCCTGGAATACCCAGGTGCCTCAATCCACCCAGATGTGTGTTTAAGTTGCCACCTTAGACAAACCATTAATTAACAATCTCACATCTGTCATGGATTTCACTCACCCAATCCACGTCTACTAGCATAGCATGGCATAATATGCAAACGTAGAAGTAACTCCCAAAGGTTTGAAAATAAACAGGTAATAGGTACTACCTCATCTACTTCCCATCCCACAATTTAATTAGATCCTAATCATGCAATGTGTGAGGATTGATCTAATGCAATAAAACTGGGTAGTAGAAAAGGTATGATCAAAGTGTTACTTGCCTTGTTGATGATCCGCGAAACCCAACGATTCGAAGTAACAGGCGGTGCACTCCGGGTATTCTGTCGCAGACAAACAAACAAGCATACAATAAGTACTCATCTAATGCACAGGTAAAACTCAAATAAGAGATCTAACCAGAAGGTTCAACTTAAGAACTCCAGTTGGCAAAAGAATCAAATCGAACGAAGCAACGAAAGATGAACAGCGAAACAAAACAACTTCGTTCTAGTAATCTGGATCTAGGGCAAATTTTACAGTAACAAAAACTTGTTTAAGTTGGTTAAACAGATAGAGGGTTTTGAGACGAATCCCTAGGCGCTTGAATCGCCTGATTCCGATAAACGAGCGAAAAGTTATACTAAAACGAAAATCGGATCAGGAATCGCGATCAGAAAAATCGCGGATTTAATCTGAGAAAAAGAAAAACGACGAACGCTGAAATTTTTTTATTTTATTTTTTTTGGCACGGAAAACGAGGCGCGATGAACCTCGGCAGTGGCGGCTCTAGCGGCGTGCACGGATCGAGGCGGGGCTGTGGCTGGGGCAGCTCGGGGCGGCGCTATTTAAAGGCTGTCCCGGGCGGTGTCCCGCTCGGGTACGACCCGAAGTCGGTTCGTTTTTTTAATTATTCCGCTCGGAAGAAAAATAAAAAGAAATACTAAACGGACTCCAAAAATTCTGAAATAAATTTTCACGGGCTTCTAAAATCAAGCCGCACAAGGCGAACATTTATTTGGGCCCTGAATGCAATTTTGAAAAACGCACATTTTTCCTAAATTCAAATAAAACACCGAAAAACTCCGAAATAAAATCTTATTTGATTTTTTTATTAAATCCTCAATATTTCTTTATTTTGGGGAAGTCATTTTATTCCCTCTCTCATATTTTTGTAATAGAAATAATTGATGATAAAATAAATAAAATCAAATGATCCTATTCTCAAAATTTGAGAGAACTCAAATATGAAAATAACGAAATCCCCAACTCTCTCCGTGGGTCATTGAGTTGCGTAGAATTTCTAGGATCAACCAAAATGCAAAGTAAAATATGATATGCATGATGATCTAATGTATAACATTCCAAATTGAAAATTTGGGATGTTACACTGTATTTCGCGAAAAAATGTTAGCGCCGCTAACAGCTTGGACCCACCAGCTATATCTTCGCATGCAAGGAAGTGCCTCCTTATTACGCACAAAAAAATAAATACTCCCCCGGCTAGCTGGGACCCATATAGTGGCAGGCTGACTTGTGGGCCTACTAAGTTGACGGGGACGGAGGGCTTTGTCAACTTAGTCAATATGCACGATTCTACCTGCACTGACCGTACGATGTCCATCCAACAGCCGTGGTGCTTCTTCAACCTCTGGTCTTCTTGCTCCAGCCGCCCAAACCAGCGCCGGTCGTACCTTGTGCTCTTGCCTCCCATGGCCGGCTGCGATGCGGTGGAGGCCTCACCGCCCCCTTACTCCCACCGCTAGCTAGGCCATCCCTCTACTCACCCAGACCCCCTGTTATTCTGCAGCGACGATAGCCTCACACCGTAGCGAACCAGTGAAACCTCATACTCCTCTACGCGTGGGCATCCACTGTTGCGGCTTCCCCGGCTCCGCGTCGTCCCCTTCATAGGCCTCACCGTCGTCCACCGCCTTGGTGCTCTCGGTGTGGCGTGGTCAACATGGTCAAGGAACGGCTTCCATCGGACATGGACTGTAAGTGGAGAGGCTGACAGCTGGGTCCACGGCCGCAGCAAGGAAGTGCCTCCTTATTATGTGCAAAATAATTATTCCTCCACCTGACAGCAGGGACCCACCGGACTGGCCACCGTAATTCGCAAAAAAAACGTTTCCCCCTGACTGCTGGGACCCGCAGCTACATCTTCACACGCAAGGAAGTGCGTCCGAGCAAAAAAATAAACGATTCGCCCCCCTGACTGCTAGGACCCACCAGCTACATCTTCGCACGCAAGGAAGTTCCTGACAGTCAGGATCCACCTGGTCGAAGTGTGCGTAGCATTGTCATTCTGGTTGCGAACATGTACGTACATACTGGTCGATGTAGAGGCGCGCACGTGTCATAGTAGAGGCGAGCACGTAGCATGTACGCGCACGTACAACAGCCAGTGTGCAAGAAAGAAAATACGGCCACATACGTACATATGGGCAGGGTCTCAAACGCCTACTCGCGCATACGTACGGCCAGGGCTTGTGTACATGGCTGGGTTGGAATGGAGAAACAACGTCGTCGTTGTGTTCATGGGGAGCCAACCGGCTGGGTCGGAATGGAATGCATCCTCGTGTTCATCGGGAGGGCTTGGATGGAACAACCGATGGAAATGGGGCCTGGCGTACCGCAGAATGGAGGAAATGGCCTTGTGTTCGACCGGCCACGTTCGAAATGGGATAATGTTCATCGGGAGGGGTCTGGCGTACCGCAAAACGAAAGAAACGGACCTCCTACGATTGAAACAGGGGTCCTATTGATCGGGAGGGGTGTGGCGTACAGCAAAACAGAGGAAACGGACTTGTGTTGGAGTGCTACGGTCGAAACAAGGGTCCTGTTCATCGGGAGGGGTGTGGCGTACCGCAAAATGGGACTCTGATGACCCACAAGTATAGGGGATCTATCGTAGTCCTTTCGATAAGTAAGAGTGTCGAACCCAACGAGGAGTAGAAGGAAATGATAAGCGGTTTTCAGCAAGGTATTCTCTGCAAGTACTAAAATAAGTGGTAACAGATAGTTTTGTGATAAGATAGATTGTAACGAGCAACAAGTAACAAAAGTAAATAAATTGCAGCAAGGTGGCTCAATCCTTTTTATAGCAAAGGACAAGCCAGAACAAACTCTTATAATAGGAAAAGCGCTCCCGAGGACACATGGGAATATTGTCAAGCTAGTTTTCATCACGTTCATATGATTCGCGTTCAATACTTTTATAATTTGGTATGTGGGTGGACCGGTGCTTGGGTGCTGTTCTTACTTGAACAAGCATCCCACTTATGATTAACCTCTATTGCAAGAATCCGCAACTACAACAAAAGTATTAAGGTAAACCTAACCATAGCATGAAACATGTGGATCCAAATCAGCCCCTTACGAAGCAACGCATAAACTAGGGTTTAAGCTTCTGTCACTCTAGCAACCCATCATCTACTTATTACTTCCCAATGCCTTCCTCTAGGCACAAATAATGGTGAAGTGTTATGTAGTCGACGTTCACATAACACCACTAGAGGCTAGACAACATACATCTTATGAAAATATCAAAGAATACAAAATTCACATAACTACCCATAGCAAGACTTCTCCCTTGTCCTCAGGAACAAACGAAATTACTCACAAAGCATATTCATGTTCATAATCAGAGGGGTAATAATATGCATATAGGATCTGAACATATGATCTTCCACCAAATAAACCAACTAGCATCAACTACAAGGAGTAATCAACACTACTAGCAACCTACTAGCACCAATCCCGGACTTTGAGACAAGAATTGGATACAAGAGATGAACTAGGGTTTGGAGATGAGATGGTGCTGGTGAAGAAGTTGATGGAGATTGCCCTCTATCGATGAGAGGAGCGTTGGTGATGACGATGGTGATGATTTCCCCCTCCCAGAGGGAAGTATCCCCGGCAAAACAGCTCTGCCGGAACTCTAGATTGGTTCCGCCAAGGTTCCGCCTCATGGCGGCGGAGTCTCGTCCCGAAAAGTTCCTTCCTATTTTTTCTCATCGAAATACTTCATATAGGAGAAGATGGACATCGGAGAGCCACCAGGGGGCCCACGAGGTAGGGGGCGCGCCCTAGGGGGGCGCCCCCACCCTCGTGAGAAGGGTGTGGGCCCCCTAGCCTTCATCTTTGCCAAGGATTTTTCTTTATTTATTTTAAGATGTTCCGTGAAGTTTCAGGACTTTTGGAGTTGCGCAGAATAGGTCTCTAATATTTGCTCCTTTTCGAGCCCAGAATTCCAGCTGCCGGCATTCTCCCTCCTTATGTAAACCTTGTAAAATAAGAGAGAATAGCCATAAGTATTGTGACATAAAGTGAAATAACAGTCCATAATGCAATAAATATCGATATAAAAACATGATGCAAAATGGACGTATCAACTCCCCCAAGCTTAGACCTCGCTTGTCCTCAAGCGAAAAGCCAATAACAATAAATATGTCCTCATGTTTAGAGGTAGAGGCGTCGATAAAAATAAAATACTGACATGAAGGCATCATGATTATTCTCATAACAGCAACATATATAGATTTTGTCATATGATTACTTATGTTGAAGTGATGATCTATTCACAATGCAAAAGTATAAATCATAAACCTTATTGGGCTCCAACAAGCTATAATCTCAGTCATTGAAGCAATTGCAATTTATCATAACATCGGAAAGAGTCTATGTCAGAGCTAAAAAGCAAGTCCACATACTCAACTATGATTTAGTCCTCCATAATTGCTAACACTCACGCAATACTTGTGGTTACGGAGTTTTAATTGGACACAGAGAAAGATAGGGGCTTTATAGTTTTGCCCCACAACCTTTTACCTCAAGGGTAATGTCAACAATAATGGTTCATGCTCCCCTACATCCAATTAGGTATATATATCATGTTCTTTCCAACATGTTGAGCTTGCCAAAGGATAAAATGAAAAAGAAAAGGTGAAGATCACCATGACTCTTGCATAAGGTAGAAGATAGTAATAAAGGATAGGCCCTTCGCAGAGGGAAGAATAGGTTGCCATGCGCTTTTATGGTTGGATGCATAAAATCTCAATGTGAAAGAATGTCACTTTATATTGCCCCTTGTGATATGAACCTTTATTATGCAGTCCGTCGCTTTTATTACTTCCACATCACAAGATCGTATAAAGCTTATTTCTCCCACACCAATCAATCATACATATTTAGAGCATTTTTTATTGCTTTGCACCAATGACAACTTACTTGAAGGATCTTACTCAATCCATAGGTAGATATGGTGGACTCTCATGGAAAAACTGGTTTAAGGGTATTTGGAAGCACAATAGTATTTCTACTTGGTGCGGAGAATTTGGCTAGCATGAGGGGGAAAGGAAAGCTCAACAAGTTAGAGGATCCATGACAACATATTTTATCTTAGATATAAGAAAGACATAACTCATTACGTTGTCTTCCTTGTCCAACATCAACTCTTTAGCATGTCATATTTTAATGAGTGCTCCCAATCATAAAAGATGTCAATGATAATATATCTATATGTGAAAACCTCTCTTTCCTTATTACTTCCTATTAATTGCAACAATGACCAAAGCTATGTCTGCCAATTCCCAACAACTTTTAATCATCATACTCTTTCTATGTGAAGTCATTACTCTCAATAAGATCAATATGAACTCTTTGTTTCTTTTTATTCTTCTTATCTTTTCTTTTATTCACCCAAGATCATGGCAAAATAATCAAGCCCTTGACTCAACACTAATCTTTATTATATATAGCTCACGGACTCGATTACATAGAGAGATCATAAAGCAAAACTCAAAACTAGATCATGCCATAAACTTTATTCTACTACATCAAGATACTACTAATAGGATCGAACTAAGAAAAACGGTAAAGATAGGAGTTGTGATTTTGATACGATACCGGGGCACCTCCCCCAAGCTTGGCAGTTGCCAAGGGGAGTGCCCATACCCTTGTGATTATATCTCCTTGGTTCGTGAAGAAGGTAGAGGTGTTGTTGATGGTGCAAGCTTGTCATCCATCTTCCAAGGCATAGGTTCACCATCATAGAAGGATGATCGAGTCTCCGAAATCCTCGAATCTGCAGCCAAACTCATTCTTTTGAATCTATATTCATACTCACAGTTTTGGTTTTGCAGGTCATAGATTTGGGCTTGGAGGTGCTCGATCTTCTCATATAGCTTGAAGATGGCCTCCTCGGTGTTCTTGGCATCCGGCTTGTAGTTGTTAATGAACTCCGCGAGCATCGTGTGGCTAGCGTTGATTCCATGCTCCACCATCCCCTGGCACTTGAAAACTTGTTGCTCCATTGCTTCGAGCCTCGTCTCCACGCTTCCGGTTCCCTTTGGTTCCTCAACATCACGGATGTGCAACAACCCATCACGCATCTCAATGGCTTGAGGGTGTCGCAGCACCTCCACGAGGTAAGGGTTGATGACCTTCTCGAAGAACTTGTCCTTGGAAGCACTTGGGGACGTCATGATAATCTAGATCTGTCAGAAAAACAGCTTGAAACAAGAACAGAGGAGGTTTGCGTGATACGGGAGTCAAAACCTCCGGGAGGTTATATAATGAATTTTTACTGACCAAAATAAGTATCATGCAAGAAAACGGAGTCCGGAAGGCACACGAGGTGCTCACGAGGTAGGGGTGCGCACCCAGGTAGGTAGGGCGCGCCCACCACCCTCGTGGGGCCCTCGTGTCCTTCCCGGACTGCTACTTATTTTTCTATTTTTCTAAATATTCCAAAACGGAGAGATATTGCCTTAAAATTGTTTTGGAGTCGGTTTACTTAACATACCACATACCTATTCCTTTTTGGAGTCTGAAACGTTCCGGAAAGTGTCCCTTATGTATTCCTCCGGGGTTACGGTTTCAATAATATTGGTTTCAACATTTATGGGATTACCTGAGATATAGTGTTTAATTCTTTGACCATTTACCACCTTCAAATTTGTGCCCTCGAAGTTGTTGATTTTTATGGCACCGGAACGATTAACCTCTTCGATAACGTAGGGGCCTTCCCATTTAGAGAGAAGTTTTCCTGCAAAAAATCTTAAACGAGAGTTGTATAGCAATACATAATCACCTACATTAAACTCACGCTTTTGTATCCTTTTTCATGCCATCTTTTAACTTTTTCTTTAAACAACTTGGCATTTTCATAAGCTTGGGTTCTCCATTCATCAAGTGAGCTAATATCAAATAACCTCTTCTCTTCGGCAAGTTTAAAATCATAGTTGAGCTCTTTAATAGCCCAATATGCCTTATGTTCTAGTTCGAGAGGTAAGTGACATGCTTTTCCATAAACCATTTTATACGGAGACATACCCATAGGATTTTTGTATGCAGTTCTATAAGCCCATAATACATCATCAAGTTTCTTAGACCAATTCTTTCTAGACCTATTAACAGTATTTTGCAAAATTAATTTGAGCTCTCTATTGCTCAACTCTACTTGACCACTAGACTACGGGTGATAAGGAGATGCAATTCTATGATTAACATCATATTTAGCCAGGATTTTACGGAAAGCACCATGAATAAAGTGTGAACCACCATCAGTCAATAAATATCTAGGGACTCCAAACCTCGGGAAAATAACTTCTTTAAGGATTTTAATAGAGGTGTTATGATCAGCACTACTAGTTGGAATAGCTTCTACCCACTTAGTAATGTAATCAACAGCAACTAGAATATGTGTGTATCCATTAGAGGCAGGAAAAGGTCCCATATAATCAAAGCCCCAAACATCAAACGGTTCAATAACAAGAGAATAATTCATAGGCATTTCTTGACGTCTACTAATATTACCAATTCTTTGACATTCATCACAGGACAAGACAAACTTACGGGCATCCTTGAAGAGAGTAGGCCAATAAAAACCAGATTGCAATACCTTATGTGCAGTTCTATCTCCAGCGTGGTGTCCTCCATAAGCCTTGGAATGACACTTGCGTAGGATCTGCCTGTTCATACTCAGGTACACAACGTCTAATAACACCATCTACTCCTTCTTTATAAAGATGTGGGTCATCCCAAAAGTAATGTCTTAAATCATAGAAAAACTTTTTCTTTTGCTGGTATGTGAAGCTAGGTGGTATAAACTTAGCAACAATATAATTAGCATAATTATCATACCATGGAGTACTACGAGAAGTATTTATAACATTTAATTGTTCATCAGGAAAGCTATCATTAATAAGTAGTGGGTCATCAAGAACATTCTCTAACCTAGACAAGTTGTTTGCAACGGGGTTCTCAGCTCCCTTTCTATCAACAATATTCAAATCAAATTCTTGTAGCAAGAGAACCCATCTAATAAGTCTAGGTTTAGCATATTTCTTTTCCATAAGATATTTAATAGCAGCATGATTAGTGTGAATAGTTACTTTAGAATCAACAATATAAGATCTGAACTTATCACAAGCAAATACAACTGCTAAAAGCTCTTTTTCAGTAGTAGCATAATTTCTTTGAGCATTGTCTAGAGTCTTACTAGCATAATGAATAACATTTAATTTCTTATCAACTCTTTGCCCTAGAACAGCACCTACAGCATAATCACTAGCATCACACATAATTTCAAAGGGTAAATTCCAATCAGGTGGCTGAACAACAGGTGCAGAGACTAATGCTTTCTTAAGTATTTCAAATGCTTCTACACAATCATCATCAAAGACAAATGGTATATCTTTTTGCAATAAATTAGTCAGAGGCCAAGAAATTTTTGAGAAGTCCTTAATGAACCTCCTGTAAAATCCAGCGTGACCAAGGAAACTTCTTATACCTTTGATGTCCTTGGGACATGGCATATTTTCAACAGCATCAACCTTGGCTTTATCAACTTCAATACCTCTTTTAGAAACTTTGTGCCCCAAGACGATACCTTCATTAACCATAAAGTGGCACTTTTCCCAATTCAAGACAAGATTAGTTTCTTCACATCTTTGCAAAACTCAATCAAGATTGCTCAAGCAATCATCAAAAGAGGAACCATAGACGGAAAAGTTGTCCATGAAAACCTCACAAATCTTTTCACAAAAGTCAGAGAATATAGCCATCATGCATGTTTGAAAGGTAGCAGGTGCATTACATAAACCAAAAGGCATACGTCTATAAGAAAAAGTACCAAAAGGGCATGTAAAAGTAGTCTTTAATTGATCTCTAGCCGACACAGGTATTTGAGAGAAACCAGAATAACCATCTAGAAAGCAATAGTGTGTATGTTTGCATAATCTATCTAGCATTCGATCAATAAAAGGTAAGGGGTAATGATCTTTCTTAGTAGCTTTATTTAATTTGCGGAAATCAATTATCATCCTATAACCCGTGATAATTCTTTGTGGAATCAATTCATCTTTATCATTAGGAACAACAGTAATACCTCCCTTCTTAGGGACACAATGGCAGGACTTACCCACTCACTATCAGCAACGGGATAAATTATACCTGCCTCCAGAAGCTTGAGTATTTCTTTTCTTACCACTTCTATCATTTTAGGATTCAGACGTTGTTGAGGATCACGAACTGGTTTGGCATCTGCTTCCAAATTTATTTTATGTTGACATAGAGTGGGACTAATGCCCTTAAGATCATCAAGAGTATATCCAATAGCAGCACGATGCTTCTTCAGAGTTTTCAATAATTTTTCTTCTTCATGCTCTGAAAGGTTAGCACTAATAATAACAGTATATATCTTCTTTTCATCAAGATAAGCATATTTAAGATTATCAGGCAAAGGTTTAAGCTCAAACACGGGATTACCCTTGGGTGGAGGAGGATCCCCTAAAATTTCAACAGGCAAATTGTGTTGCAGAATAGGTTCCTGTTTAAAGAGTATTTCATCTATTTCCCTTCTTTCATTCATGAACATATCATTTTCATGGTCTAGCAAATAGTGTTCTAAAGGATCACTAGGAGGTACAGCAATAGAAGCAAGACCAATAATTTCATCCTTACTAGGTAATTCTTCCTCACGATGTTGTTTACTAAATTTAGAGAAATTAAGCTCATGAACCATATCATCCAAGCCAATAGTAACAACATTCTTTTTGCAATCTATGGTAGCATCGACAGTATTTAAGAAGGGTCTACCAAATATAATGGGACAAAAGCTATCTTGCGAAGAAGTAAGAACAAGAAAATCAGCAGGATATTTAGTTCTCCCACACAAGACTTCAACATCTCTAACAATTCCTATTGGTGAAATAGTATCTCTATTGGCAAGTTTAATTGTGACATCAATACCTTCTAACTCAGCAGGTGCAATTTCATTCTTAATTTCTTCATATAAAGTATGTGGTATAACACTAGCACTCGCACCCATGTCACATAAGCCATGATAACAATGATCTGCTATTTTAACAGAAATAACATGCACGCCTACCACAGGTCTATGTTTATCTTTATCACAAGGTTTAGCAATTCTAGCAGTTTCACCTTCGAACTGAATAACATGCCCATCAATATTATCAGACAAGATATCTTTAACAATAGCAATATTAGGTTCTACTTTAACTTGCTCAGGAGGTGTATATGTTCTAATATTGCTTTTACGAACAACAGTTGAAGCTTTAGCATGATCCTTTACTCTAACAGGGAAAGGTGGTTTCTCAACATAAGAAGTAGGAACAATAGGATCATTATAAGTGACAGTCTTTTCTTCAACTTTAATAGGTGCAGCTACTTTTACTTCTATGGGAGGATGATATTTAAACCAATTCTCCTTAGGGAGATCAACATAAGTAGCAAAAGATTCACAGAAAGAAGCTACTATCTCAGAGTCAAGTCCATATTTAGTGCTAAACTTACGAAAAATATCGGTATCCATAAAATATTTAACAAAATCAAACTTAGGTGTCATACTGACTCCTTACCTTCGTCGAGGTCGCAATCTTCAGAGTTGCGTTTAATTCTATCCAGTAAATTCCATCTGAATTCAATAGTCTTCATCATAAAAGAGCCAGCACAAGAAGTATCGAGCATGGTGCGATTGTTTTCAGAAAGCCGAGCATAAAAACTTTGCATAATTATTTCTCTTGGGAGCTCATGATTGGGGCATGAATAAAACATTGATTTAAGCCTCCCCCAAGCTTGAGCGATGCTTTCTCCTTCGCGAGTCCAGAAATTATATATATAATTGCGATCACGATGAACAAGATGCATAGGGTAATACTTTTGATGAAATTCCAATTTCAATCTTTTATAGTCCCATGATCTCATATCATCACATAGCCTATACCATATCAATGCGTCTCCCTACAAAGATAAAGGGAAGACCTTCTTCTTAACAACATCATCGGGTATACCTGCAAGCTTAAATAATCCACAAACTTCATCCACATATATTAAGTGCTCATCAGGATGCTTTGTTCCGTTTCCTGTAAAAGGGTTAGCTAGCACTTTTTCCATCATACCCGAAGGAAATTCAAAAGGAGTTTCATTTTCAATAGGTTCAGTAGGTTGAGGAGCAACTCTTTGCTCTACTGGACGAGGTGAAGATACCCCGAACAAGCCCCTCAGAGAATTACTTTCCATAGTAACAAGTGACAGTAAATTTCAGCACACTATATAAATTTTTCCTTACCAAATACCACCTACCAAAGGTACTACACTCCCCGGCAACGGCGCCAGAAAAGAGTCTTGATGACCCACAAGTATAGGGGATCTATCGTAGTCCTTTCGATAAGTAAGAGTGTCGAACCCAACGAGGAGCAGAAGGAAATGATAAGCTGTTTTCAGCAAGGTATTCTCTGCAAGTACTGAAATAAGTGGTAACAGATAGTTTTGTGATAAGATAGATTGTAACGAGCAACAAGTAACAAAAGTAAATAAAGTGCAGCAAGGTGGCCCAATCCTTTTTGTAGCAAAGGACAAGCCTGAACAAACTCTTATAATAGGAAAAGCGCTCCCGAGGACACATGGGAATATCGTCAAGCTAGTTTTCATCACGTTCATATGATTCGCGTTCGATACTTTGATAATTTGATATGTGGGTGGACCGGTGCTTGGGTGTTGTTCTTACTTGAACAAGCATCCCACTTATGATTAACCTCTATTGCAAGCATCCGCAACTACAACAAAAGTATTAAGGTAAACCTAACCATAGCATGGAACATGTGGATCCAAATCAGCCCCTTACGAAGCAACCCATAAACTAGGGTTTAAGCTTCTGTCACTCTAGCAACCCATCATCTACTTATTACTTCCCAATGCCTTCCTCTAGGCCCAAATAATGGTGAAGTTTTATGTAGTCGATGTTCACATAACACCACTAGAGGCTAGACAATATACATCTTATGAAAATATCAAACAAATACCAAATTCACATAACTACTCATAGCAAGACTTCTTCCTTGTCCTCATGAACAAACCTAATTACTCACAAAGCATATTCATGTTCATAATCAGAGGGGTAATAATATGCATATATGATCTGAACATATGATCTTCCACCAAATAAACCAACTAGCATCAACTACAAGGAGTAATCAATCCTACTAGCAACCTACTAGCACCAATCCCGGACATTGAGACAAGAATTTGATACAAGAGATGAAGTAGGGTTTGGAGATGAGATGGTGCTGGTGAAGATGTTGATGGAGATTGCCCTCTCCCGATGAGAGGAGCGTTGGTGATGACGATGGTGATGATTTCCCCCTCCCGGAGGGAAGTATCCCTGGCAGAACAGCTCTGCCGGGGCTCTAGATTGGTTCCGCCAAGGTTCCACCTCGTGGCGACGGAGTCTCATCCCGAATAGTTCCTTCCTATTTTTTTCTCATCAAAAGACTTTATATAAGAGAAGATGGACGTCGGAGATCCACCAGGGGGGCCATGAGGTAGGGGGCGCGCCCTAGGGGGGGCGGCCCCCACCCTCGTGAGAAGGGTGTGGGCCCCCTGGCCTTCATCTTTGGCGAGGATTTTTCTTTATTTATTTTAAGATGTTCCGTGAAGTTTCAGGACTTTTAGAGTTGCGCAGAATAGGTCTCTAATATTTGCTCCTTTTCCAGCCCAGAATTCCAGCTGCCGGCATTCTCCCTCCTTATGTAAACCTTGTAAAATAAGAGAGAATAGCCATAAGTGTTGTGACATAAAGTGAAATAACAGTCCATAATGCAATAAATATCAATATAAAAGCATGATGCAAAATGGACGTATCAGACTCCACAAGATACTGTTCATCTCCACCGTCGACCCCCTCCAGCCTCCACGGGCTACTGTTCATCCACCGTCGACGTCCTCCAGCCTCCACCTTTGACTGTTCATCCACGGGCTCCTGTTCATCTAGCCTCCACCGCACGCTACTCCACCGGCTACTATTTAACCAACCCTCTCCATGGGCTCCTATTCAACCACCCCTCCACGGGCTACTGTTCATCCTGCCCTCCATCCTCTACTGTTCATCCTACCCTCCACGGGGTGGTCCTGTTCATCCTGCCCTCCACGGGCTCCTGTTCATCCAGCCCCAACCGCCTCGATCGATCGGTGTATTGTTCATCCAGAGGCAATACCACGGGGTCCTGTTCATCCACCCCCATCGGGAACTATTCATCCACCCCCCCACCCGCAATGCTCACTGTTCATCCAGAGTCAACATCGATCGGCTTCAGTTAGCAGCAGTAGTGAAGGAATCGCTCGATCGGGTTCAGTTAACAGCCATCGATCGATCGCTCGGGTTCAGTAACGCGTAGCCTGCAGTGCAATCGCTTGGGTTCAGTTAGAGCCCAACACCTCGCACACATGCGCGTACGTACGAGATAAATGCGCATTGCTCGGCCCCCGACCACCCACCGTAACCGGGCACTCCCCGATATTTTCCACGCCCTTGCTTCTACCACGGTTTTTTGCCGTCATGGAAGGCCCAAAGAATGTCATGCAGTTGCGTCTCCGGCCTGCACAGGACGAAAAGCCCATTTTCTGTCATGATTTTTTGTCATAGTAGTAGGACCCCACCACATCTATGATGATACCGGGTTTTGTCACAATTATCGTCATAGAAGTGTCATAAGTATGACAGAAAAAATTCGTTCGGCCCAAAATGTCACGGATGTGTCTTTTTTTGTAGTGTGTGCATGTAGCTCAAATTTGTTTTTGCACATTATACCCGTAGAAAATCAATCAATTAATATACTAAAACGTCTTAATGATATCTGTGATTTTTTTTGAAATTAAAACGTCCGTCCTTTGGTAACATATATGTTCCTACGGGATAATTATTTTAACATGCATCACAGTTGTGGTGGATTCGCGGTGTGTGTGTGGGTGTGTGTGTCTAGGGGTGGCGGGTGGCTCGCAATACACTATGAGTTGTGAGCCTCCGTGTGGATTGGCCGTTTTGTTAAGCAGGCTGGTGCCACATTAGAGTCGTGAAATCGTTATTTAAAACATTACACAACCCTTTCATACATACATGTTTTGGCCACATGCAGTCGATGGTTGTCCTACACAACACTCGATACTCAAGTGTGACGCTTTCTATGGGCCTGCGAGGTCATCGTCCATCACTTTGACGAACAGCCGGCAGTAAGGTTAATTTGACCAGCAAGGTAGAATCTTTTGTGTTTGTGTTATGGTGGTATAAAGTGCGTGTCGAAGAGGTGGGAGGGGACTAGCATATATACTATACGTACGTGTCCGTGAACAAGTAGACCTCACTCAGTGTCAGGACTTTTTGGTTTCCGAGGCACGTGCCACATCAAAATTGTGAAATTGGCTATTCAAACATCACACAACACCTTTTTGGGCCACATGCATATCCTAGCTAGGACACTCACTTGTGACGCTTCCATCTGTGGGTCCACGAGGCCATCATCGATGCATGCATGCATCACTTTGACCTACATTGGGAGAGGTTAATTAATTTCACCATCAATGAGGATTCTTTTGTGTTGTACATATATTACGGCAGGAGCTTATAGTATGCAGTGAAGAGGGGGGAAGGGGACCATCATATGTAGTACGCTTGATGAACCTTGCTCTATGTGGGTGCATGGTTTACGTTTTTGAGGCATGTGGCACATCAAAGTTGTGCATTTTGGGTATTCAACATATATCGGTTTAGCCCACATGCAAAGCAGTGGTGGCTGTCCTCTCGCGCCCACTTAAGCCGTTATTAGCGATATCGATGCTTTCCATCTGTCGGCCCGCTTGGTCCATCAATACTTTTTACCTGAAAACAAGAGAGGTTAATTTGAATTAGGAGGGGATTATTTTTTTTGCTCTGGATGACGTGGATGACACAGTTTGAGCACACACACATGCATGTCTACGCATGAATCCCTCCCATCGAGTCGAAGTGGCTAGTACAACAACACATCATGAACCGATCTCGCTCTGTGTGGGGAGCTAGTGTATGATTTTTGATGCACGCGCCACATCAATGTTGTGTATTCAAACATGCATGCACGCATCACCTCCATACATATGCATGTAGTGGTTGCCTTCGAACGGTACACTCCCTCACGTGGTTATCGGCGACAGGCCTATATATTCATGGGCCCGCGTGGACATCCATGATCACCTTGACCAACAACAAGATAGGTTACCATGGAGGATTCTTCATTTGGTTCGTGCTATTGTAGTATAGGTCATGGTGAGATTCAGACCTTAATTAAGTTTGGGCACATATACTATGCATGCATGCATGCATGAATCCCCGTCGTTGGCTTAAAGTGTGGTGTAACATGCATATGCATCGTCAACCTAACCATCACTCAGTGTGGGGATTTCAAGTTCGAAATCACGGTGCCACATCAAAGTTGTTCCATTGTTACTCAAAAACACACCTCTCCATACATATGTTTGGGAAACACGCATGTAGTGGTTGTCTTTGGGGACTAGCTACTTGCATGATTATTGGCAAGCTAGCCCATCTCCGGGGTCACATGGACGGCCATCACTTTGACCAACAACAAGAGAGAGGTTGTACGACCAAGGTGGATTATTTTTGGTCCGTTTTATGATCCATCTTGGTGAGATATGCCT
>NC_041386.1:386073892-386111750 GCF_002162155.2 Triticum dicoccoides | reverse complement strand
ACTTTGCGAGGTGAATGAATCTCGGTTTGGGGGGCATGCATTCATAGCTTAGGATTCCCTTCGTGCCGACACGAGGGAGTAGGGGGGCTTATAGCTACTTCACACTTTGCTAGGTGAACCTCGGTTGGGGGGGAGGGGGCACGCATTCATAGATTAGGATTCCTTTCGTGCTGACACGAGGGGGGGTGGGGGCAAGCAATACCGTGCGCTTTGCAGGAGAGGTGCCACATCGAAGTTGCATTTGGTATTTAAAAATCCAACCACCCTTTTGATACATAAATTTGGTCCACATGCAAATGTGTTCGTGTTATGACCCTCTCCCGCATCATTTTTCACCAAATTTATGAACATTAGACAAGTCGGATGACGCAACAGACACGGATCACTCAAACTAACTATGTGCCACGCCGGTGCCCTTGTCACGCACACATCCACATAGTACATTGGGCTCCACGAGACTCCCCCTCTCAAAAATATCTGCCCGTCTCGATGGTTTTTCTATTTCATAACACATGGTTGTCATCCCCAGACCGCGTGCGATGTTTCTTGTTCCCAGTCCTGCCTGCATCACCTAGAAAATATCTACCCGCCTCGAGGGTTTTTCTGTTTCATAACACACGATTGTTATCTCCGGACCATGTGCGATGTTTCTTGTTCCCAATCCTGCCTGCATCCCTAGAAAATATCTGCTCGTGTCGAGGGTTGTTCAGTTTCATAACACACGGTTGTTATCTCAGGACCGTGTGCAATGCACTATCATCAAAATTTTCAATAGCCCGACATTTCACTTCTGCGTAGTAAAAATTTTAGTACCCACGTCATTTCTTCAAACACCCCACGCCCCCTCCACACACACACTACACACACACACCCAAACCTCCTCCTGAGTGCGCGCACACACACACCCCTCCCTCGCTTGAAACCCTAGCAAGGTCCCCGCCGCTGCCGCTGCAAGGCCTCCATTGTCAACATCTGCCGGTTTGCCTGTGTAGCTTACCCACCGATCTCCATCCCATGCCGCCCTGAGTTTCTTAGATGACGCCTGCCAAACATCCCCTGTCCCATTGATCCCCATCCCCCGCTCCAGAGCATCGCAGCCTAAGCCCGGCTACGCTTCCCGTGGAGCTCGAGGAGCGACTGGCCCAAAAGAGGTGTATAGCGGTCTCTTCGCCCGACGTTGCCGAGGAAGCTGATGACCATTATTGGCAGTAGGCATTCAAGAAGTGGGCTAGAGTATGTAGGCATGTCTCGTCCACCGGCTATGACATCGAGGTCATCGACAGGGATGGCCTGAGGCGGGCTATGTCACAGGTTAAGTGGCCCACCCCCAACCCATCGGGTTCAACCACCGTCGATCTCATCCATGGCCCCACCGTTGATCTCCTCTAGCTCGCTGTCAACAATTTGCCATTCTACATCGCCATCGAGCCCCTTTTGTCATTTCTGAAGGACATGTTCTGCGACGCTGGCTTGGGATAAATAGCTTCCAAGTCAGACCTCATCGACGGTGACCACGAGGAGGGCACCCTCTCCAGCTCTTCCAAGGAGAAAGAGCCCATCTGCTCTTCCAAGGGGAAAGCACCCGTCTGCGACATCAGGGAAGGCACCCTACAGCCATGCTCTTCCAAGGGGAAGGAGCCCATCTGCGACAACATGGAGCGCATCCATGGTCCTTGCTCTTCCCACGGGAACGACCCCATCTGTGACAAGTGAGGAAACCCATGATTTGTTTTGATGTGCCTCTTCATAGGGGGAAACCCATGATTTGTTTTGTCAAGTCCCTTTTGTAGTGTAGTGAGAATATGTCATGTTTTAATTGCTATATCTGGTTGTTTACAGTATGCCTTGTTTATTTCAGTTGTTCACATTGTGATGCTCTACATGTGCAATTATTTACTGTGTAGTACATTTCATGAATCCAGTTTTAAACATACCGATAGGAATGCATATATTTGCTTGTTGTTAAGCTTGTTATAGCTAGCATATGCCTCTTTTAAAGTTTTTTGATTGTTCGGTTGTTTGTAGTTAGCATATGTCCAGTTTCAAATGCTATCTTTGGTTGTTCGTAGTATGCCTTGTTTATTCTCGTTATTCACAACGTGATGTTCTATATGTGCAAGTATGAACTACGCAGTTCAATTTCATCAGTACTAGTTTCAACAATACCACTATGAATGACTACATTTGGTTGTTGCATCTTGTATTTAAGACGCCTTTCCATTTTTATTTAACAATAACCAGTGTACTTAGACTGGCACAATACAAGTTTGAATGACTATGTTTGCTTGTTGTTAAATGTTAGGCCTGATGCAGTTATCACACTTTTCCACTTGTTTTGCTTTAAAAATGTGCTTAAACCTACACACTGAAGCTATCTTTTGGAGATTATGTTGTCTGCCATGGATAAATTTGGTTGATGTTTAGCCTGTTGTGCTTAACATGCTTCTCGATGTACCTACATAGGATAATTTTGGGAACGACTGCTATTTTCCATCGAGGTTAGTTTCATCCCATTGCTTATATCTGCTCACTGTTCAGGATATCGGTAGCTGGTACCATATAGGCCGGCGGCTGATAAGGGACTAATCTGTGAATCGGACTTTTAACAAAATATATCTGCAACCCATTTATCATTAGGTTAACTAGGGCCATATATAATATATCTGAGGCTACATAGCAACATGCACTGTATTTAATGTCTAGATATCCAATCCTAGGAGACATTGCAACAAGTAAGAGTGTTATTAATGTTCTAATGATTTCTAGTTATACGTAGAAGAGCAGCAGCAACAACAACAACACAACCCTGTTTGGATACTCAACTTAGCTAGAGGTTAGAGTTAGTTTCTAGCTCATGACTAACCCTGAACTAACTCCATCCAAAGAGTTGTTTGGATGGCAGAGTTAGATTAACAATAAATGCACTAGGAGAACTAGCTCCAATTAGCACCTCTTGGGTTGGATAGTTTTTTGGGTGGGTTATAGATGCAACTAGCTCAAACTAGCCCTCATGTTTAGATATACTTTAGGGCTATTTGAGCCTGAACTAGCTCAAACTAACTGTAACCCATGGATACAGCAGCAGTTAATCAACCAATAATTTGCAAGAATGCACTAAACTCCTTCCGGCCAATGATATAAGATGTTAATTCATCTAATATCTGAGTATATTGGATGTTATAAGATACTCCCTCCGTTCCTAAATATTTGTCTTTTTAGAGATTTCAAATGGACTACCACATACGGATGTATATAGACATATTATAAAAGAGTGTAGTACTACATCATTGTGCAATTGTTGTTTAGCTTCTAATATTAACTTGGTGCTTTTAGGTACATGTGTCATTGGTAAGGATCTGCGCTTCGACCCTTTCTGCGTATGGGGTAATGAGATATCTATGAACCAACATCAAGTGAGGAAGTTGATAAAGATTGTTAGTAAAATGGGTCCAAAGATGGCAATTAAACTATTTGTTTACACTTTATCCAAGACAACAGCGAACTGCCGGATGGTAAGTAAGAACTTTGCAACCTTCTTTTTACTGGCCACAATGAGTTGTGTTAGATGACAATGTCTGAATCTTTTTCCTTTACAGTGGTTGCCAAAGCAGTTTACTCAAGATTACCTATCAAACTACATGATTGGTGGGCATGCAAAGGTTAACGTGTTTCTACCAGAACATGATGATTATCTAGATATTTCATGAAGACCGTCAAGGATGGGCGGTCGGCCATCACATGGGGTTGGACTAGAGTCATGCGTGCCTTTTGCATGGCAGAGGGCACAAAATGGGCATTCCACTTCACCTCGTTCAGCAACCAGAATATATTCCTATAAAAATACGAACTACATGTACATACGATCTCAAATTCAAATATATGTATCCATTTTATGTTGAATTCAAATCATAGTACATGTATGCTCCAGCTAGATGTTCATAATCTAAACCATGTATGATATACTACGTACAATGTGTTTAACAAGCACAACACACATACACACACACACTATTTAGACTAGTAAGGTATATTTGCATTGCATGCATGAGATTTGGCAATCAAATTATGAAAAAATACCACATTATAGCATGTAAGCTTTGAGTCATATATGCATGATGTAGATGTTCATTTAATTCTTATAGTTCATTTCATTCAACATCATCTAGTTTTTATAAGAAAGCTAATCTATTTTAAGATTCATGGAATTGTGCGTTGTAAGGCATAAAGTAAAAACAAATAATGGCAAATCATGTAGAAAAACATTTGGGCAATTCTGATACGGAACATTCTAGAACAAAGAAGAAGTGCTTGTGTTTTGAGGTTTGTGCATTATGCTTAAGTTCAACCATGGAGTCTTCTAGATTGCACATGTGGCCAAATCTGGTGGAATCTAGATGATATGCAACGACCAGTAGTGCTCAAATTTGCCATCTTAGCACCATCAGATTGGCCACATCCAATGACCATCTTTCAAAGTTAAAGTTATCCACACACTATATAAAAAATATAAAATAATATATATAGGGGTATAGATATAGATATGTGATGCGAAAGCCACCCATCATCTCCAATTAGAATAGTGTGTCCATGCATGGATGCAATGTGGCCAAACATTGTCTTCCACCGATATCTCAAATTCAAATCAGTCTGACCTTGTTCAATGTGTATATAGTACAACATGCTCGTTTCCAACCCACACCGCGCATATCTCAGTTATATTCATGCATGCATGGGTTTCAAACATCATGATCTCTTATTCAAATATTTAAATTCAACTTTACATTGATTATGACCTCACCTAATCTTTTACACCCACACAGTCGTCTTCTCTTTTATAATTGTACCACTAACTTTGTCACGTGCATGCATGCACACAGTACCAGTCGGCGTTATCCATCGCACACGTGCAATCTTTTTCTTCTGGTCGGTCTCCCATGCATGCACACACACACCTCCACCTCTCCATCGTATCGGGCATTCTTTATCTCTCACGTGCATGTGTAACAATCGATGTTCATCTATGTGTGTGTATATAGCTAGGTTTTTCACAGTTTCCCACAGAAACCAATCAATCTATATATCTAGTGAGTACTCACCCTCTTTACCACGTCCACATCGATCAATCTATACCTCTCTATATAGGATTACATAGCTAATACACACACATTAATTATATATCCAACGCACCCCTCTCATCATCCATGCCCTCCACTTCATCTCTCAGACGCGCGTACAGTGGCGAAGATAGGGGCAACTTGGGCCCTCACCCCCCCTAACATCACTATATATCACGGCTAATATGAATGTGATCATTAGACAATTGCTGGTAAAATGGTTTAAGTTGATGAATTGGTACTCCTCGTAAAGGATTAGCTATGCATGGCCCCCTAGCTCATTTATTTTTCATGGCTCAGCCACTACACGCAACCACGCATGTTCTCGCCCCCTCTCCCCCTCTCTTTAAATATCGATCTCGCACTTGTGCAGTCCTTCATAGTCTCCCTCCACTTGGCCCCTCACACCATCTACTAGCCCCCACCTGATTTTGCCACACGTACAATCTAGCAGACTCCATGGTTGAACTTAAGCATAATGCACAAACCTCAAAACACAGGTGCTTCTCCTTTGTTCTAGAATCTTCCGTATCATAACAGGCCACACTTTTTTGTAGTTGAATTGCCACTATTTTTTTTACTTTATGCTTTACAACGCACAATTCCACGAATCATAAAATAGATTAAGGGCTTGTTTGATTCAAAGGATTCTCAAAGGAATTTTGGAGGGTTCTAATCCTTAGGAATTTTTCCTATCTTGGTTGTTTGATTCGTAGGATTGTATAGGAATTTTTCCATAGGATTCATTTGCACTAGATTTCATATGAAACATCCCATCCACTCAAACCTCTTTGAAAAAATCTTGCATTTTTTCTATGCACAATCAAACACTCGTACAATCATGTAGGATTCAAGATGACACTCCACTCTAATCCCTTGTTTTTCCTATTCCCGCGTTTTGGAAATCCTACAAATCAACTAGGCCCTAGATTTTTTTATAAAAACTAACTTATATTGAATGAGATGAACTATAAGAATTAAACGAAGGTCTACATCAGACATATATGACTCAGAGCTTACATGCTATAGTGTGGTATTTATTCATAATTTGGTTGCCAAATCTGATGCGTGCAATGCACGTGTACCTTACTAGTACTTCGAGTATGTGCAAAACACGTAAATTAGGATTCCAATGACACGGTACATAGTGTCTCTCTTACAGTTCATGAAGCCACTTGGCACATGTGGAGTTGTTGTCGCGACCTCCTTGTGTGGATTGATCATAGTGACGTGTTGCTTGTTCCAGAAGAATGTACTCATCCTCTCTGAGCCACACTGGCGGTACATGCACGAAGCGAAAATGTGTACGCATGCCATGCACGCACTCATTCCCTCGCACACACGCACAGGTACACGGGGGGACACATTTTTGTACGAAGATCCACCCCATGTGATAATTTGACGCGTGTAAAGTCCTTCACTTCATTGATGGTCAATTAATACAGTGCATGCAAGTTGAGTGGACATGAGGGCGGAAGAAAGACATTGCTACTCGACTACGCGCATGCGAGTAGTTAAATCATGGGTTGCTAGTACTTCAATTGGTCTCCTTCGTATTTTGTGCCAAGTATTGACCATATTTATAAGTAACATAATATTTATGCATGCTATAAAAAGTGGCACAAACAAAGGGGCCAATAAACTAGGACGCAGGCAGCATGATCATTTTTTGCCACGGCTACTATTGGTGGCCTTTGTAGTTAAATATGGATGGAGTGGAGTAGTACTATCTTTATCTTGGCCTCATAGGGCTCTCCCAGCGCCTAGGCTCGCCTCCCCGCTTCGCCCACCGGATCCCGCCATGGAGGATCCCGCCATGGATAATCCGTTAGATCCCAGGATCCTGTGGGCGAAACCCACACGTGTTTCCATTGCTCTGGAATCACATGGTGGCGCTGGAGGACATGCCAGGGCAGCGTTTCAGGTGGTGGGTAGCAAGGGCAAATCGGATTGAGGAAGCGCCGCATCGATTGGAGAGAACTTCCAAGGAGCTGCGCCTGGCTCAACACAAGGCGGAGGTGCAAGTCGATCTCAGGGGAGAGATGCTGAGGGATGTCAGCATCTGGCAGCGTCGTGTTGATTTCGAGCTAGGGCTAATGGCAGAGATCATATTCACGGAGTCGACTGTGGAGGAAAGAACGTGCATGCCTGCACAATGCCATGAGCACTCGGTGCAACTGTTCAAATGGGCAGTAGGAGAAGCCTAATCCCAGGACATGTTGTGGCGGCACCGCTGGGCATGCATCATAGGTGAGGTGAGCTGCCCTCCTTCCCCGCCAGCGATGTAGTGACCTAGTCGGTTGCTGCTGCAGTGAACTTGCAATGCCATGTCGGTTTGCAACCTTGACAATCACTCCATCTATATGTATTGTATTCCCGTGAAAATACTTGGTCGGTTGGAAAAAGATGGTAAGTGATTTATCACAAGTTTTAGAATTATTGGTCATGACAATCAACCGAAGCCACAACCAGAAGTCTCCATCGTGTAATACTTTATGGTCGGTCGGACCCACGTCTCACTGAAGGGACACACATCGGCTTGGTCTGACATGTACGACCAGTTACGTCACTAACTTGTGCGACCGCATTTGAGCAGTGTAGTACTCCCTCTATCTCAGTTTACAAGTCTTGCACGTGTACCTAGGATGTTAATTTGACCAACTAAATAAGAGGCATACATTACGAAAAATATATCATTACAAACTTCACATATTCTTTTTTTATTGATATATATTTTATGTTAAACAATTTATTTTATATAAGTTACATTGACGACCTAGATACACATGCAAGCCTGGTAAACTAAGATGGAGGGAGTACTTGAAATTTATGTTCCACTAAACTCATCGGGAGCCGTTTAGGGCCTCGAAACCAAAACCATCAATTATTCTTTACCTTGTTCCCATCACATTCCAAAGTATTAGTGCTACAATTAAGTGCAAGCCTGCTCACACCTACTAGTATGTACCAAACCTGAACGTGTTCCCACTATGCAGGTTTTAGTAGTAGTGCTAGTACTTAGGTTATAAAAAGGGGAACTACCAAACCGAAAATTACTCTACCTTCCTCCTCATAAGTCCTTCTTCTTCATACGTCCTTGCTATGGCCGGTATGCAGAGCTCTAGGTCGAGAACTACTCCTAACAAGGGAGTGGCAACCAAGGCTACGGAGAAAAAAAGAGGGCTCACCGCCACGCAGAGACCTCAAAAGATCTATCAGGGGCAGGCGATGGCTCCCAGGAGCGCCCTAGCCGCGGAGGCAAACATGCCGAGCTGGCGGTGCTGGAGTCATTATCCCTCGATGGCATGCCCGATCAACTCAATAAGCACCTCAATAAGCAGAAGGAGTTCATCCACCGCTTGGTGGATCTGCTGAAGGAGAGCCTCGACGACATGCCCACTGAGCTCAATGAACAGGGTGAGTTGACCACCGGCCTGGTGATGCTGCTGAAGAAGAGCATTGCCTCAGAGAAGAAGGCGACCGGCAAAATCCTACAACTTCAGGAGGACAAGGCGAAGCTCTGCCACGAGCTCAATCCGCTGAAGGAGGAAAACGCCGGCTGGAAGAAGCTGCATAAGAATAGTAGTTCCTCGATGAAGATGGTGCAGGCCCTCATCATGTAATAGAAGGAGGATTTGGCAAATCTCCTCATCAAGCACCCGGCTGTTGTCAAGGTACGCATTGCGGCCTTGGAACAGATGATGAAGGCTCGCGTCGAGAAATCCCGCATCATGGACAGAATGATGAAGATGGCGGAGGAGACACACAAGGAGATGGAGGTCGTGAAGGTGATGAAGAAGCAGTTACGACTCCGCGGCCAGCAACCCTTCGTGTAGTAGAGAGAAGCGCCCCAGACTTGTGTGTGCGTCTTCCTTCTTTTTCAGGGGTGATAATCTTCCTTCTTCTTTTGCTCCTGTGTTTCTTCTTTTGCTCCTATGTGTCTTCTTTTGCTTCGGGTGTTTCGCCACATGTGTCACGTTCTCTGCGAGGAATGAATAGAACAATGCTAACAATGAGATGACTAGCAAATTAGATAATTTTTTATCGCCATATGGCACTGGGCTGATGTGTTTCATGCTCCTCCGTCGTACTACTCCAGTGGAAAACTTGAGTATACCACACGGTTCTTTGCTCCTCCTCAGGTCATCGGCATATATTTATACAAGCAGTCAAATCACAAGGCCTCGCATTCCAGCAGTAATGAGCCATCAAATCACAAAGGCCCTGCCTCTCTTCAAAGCGACCAAGCTATACTGTGCCGCCCTCTAGCCTTTTAAAAAATGTATACTTTTGTACAGTAGTAGTATCGATGGATTGCGCCATGGAGCAAAACTAACAATATGAAATTAAATAAAAAGGTGATACATGTAGAGAGCGCTCGTCGCCAAATTATGCATATAGTACTATTAAAAAAGCTAGTACATGCTTAAATGGGGTGCTAAATTATATTAAAGAAATTAGCATACCTATTTAATTCTTGGGTTCTTATTATTTATGCCACTAGTTGTGTATCACTACTCAGTTTTTCCATTAGAAGCTACAACTACTCAAAAATGCCATCGATTCGTGAGATGCCTGCTCAAAAATGCAATTAGATATCTCAAAAATGCCATCATTAAGTTAGATGTTTGCTCAAAAATGCCATTAGACATTGTTATTTTCACGTCAAACACATTGACCATGTTATATGACAAAAATAAGCCGATTCTCACAATGATAAGTGTGGCCCCGCTTGCCAGGCCTAACCAAGTGAATAATTTTACAGGAAAATAAGAACGTTGTTGGGATCAAGTAGGCCCCACACTTTATTTTACTTTAGTAAGATAGAGGGAGAGCTGACATGTTGGTCCATCGGTATTTATGTCATTATAAAATGGCCAAAGAGATTTGAGTCACAATAATGGTGTCCAGCACAACACACCCCTCAAAAAAAACTAAGCACCATGAAATTCTTTGACAACTAAAATGCTGGCTATATGATGTTGGCCATATATATTGTACATATATAATGTGAAGAAACGAGTGGTAGTACTATACCAACTAAAAGATGAACTGTAAGAAATACTAGTATGTAGTACGTACTGAAGAGTAATAGTAATGAGAAGGAACATAACATAGTTCTGCTGGGGAGCTCAGCACAACACACCCCTCAAATAAAACTAAGCACACCTAAAATTAAACGAAGCAACTAATTCGGTGGACACTGCATTAGAACCACCATGAGCGATGACACTGCCACCTTAATCGGACTCCTCATCCACAGCAAGCACTACGCATATATGGTGGCTAACATACGCAAATGAGAGCGGGAAAAGAAGCACACAAACGGTCGAGAAGCTGGAAGTGATCAAGAAGTGATCCTGAAAACTACTTACGTTCGAGCATAACACAAGACCGTGTTCACTTCCTGGACTCCGCCGAAAAGAGACCATCACGGCTACACACGCGGTTGATGCATTTTAATTAAGTGAAGTGTCAAGTTCTCTACAACCGGATATTAACAAATTCCCATCTACCACATAACCGCGGGCACGGCTCTCGAAAGTTTATACCCAGCAGGGTGTCCCAACTTAGCCCATCACTAGCTCTCACAGTCAATGAAGGATATTCCTTCTCCCAGGAAGACCCGATAAGTCTCGGAATCCCGGTTACAAGACATTTCGACAATGGTAAAACAAGACCAGCAAAGCCGCCCGATTGTGCCGAAAAATCTTGATAGGAGCTGCACATATCTCGTTCTCAGGGCACACCGGATTGTCCAAACTTCCGGTAGGCCAGCCCAGAGTTGCCCCTAGTGGCCACTGGCGGTTGACAGGTTGGAACAACATTCAGAGGAGCACTGGCCCGAGGGTTTAAAATAAAGATGACCCTTGAGTCCGCGGAACCCAAGGGAAAAAGGCTTAGGTGGCAAATGTTAAAACCAAGGTTGGGCCTTCCTGGAGGAGTTTTATTCAAATTGAACTGTCAAGGGGTTCCCTTAACACCCAACCGCGTAAGGAACGCAAAATCAAGGAACATAACACCGGTATGACGGAAACTAGGGCAGCAAGAGTGGAACAAAACACCAGGCAAAAGGCCGAGCCTTCAACCATTTACCAAGTATATAGATGCATTAATAAAAATAAGAGATATTGTGATATCCAAACATATCCATGTTCCAACATGGAAGAAATTACAACTTCATCTGCAACTACCAACACTATAAGAGGGTCTGAGCAAAAGCGGTAACATAGCCAAACAACGGTTTGCTAGGAAGGTGGGTTAGAGGCTTGGCATGGCAATATGGAAGGCATGATATAACAAGTGGTAGGTGAAACTGCAACTATCCCTAGGTGGTTTTGGTAACTCCTAACAACATATAGCTCATTGAGCTAATGCTATTTCAAGATTAATATCTCAGGAAAGCTCAATGATTGGCATGGCATGGATGAGGTGATCCAAGATGCTAAGGACAAAAGGATTGGCTCAAGCTCAAAGCTCAAGACTCTACATTTTCTATTTTAGTGATCCAAGATCACATTGAGTCTATAGGAAAAGCCAATACTATTAAGGAGGGATGAGGTGTTTCTTAATGAGGCTCTTGCTCAAAATGCTTAGTGATATGCTCCAAAACCCTCAATTACTCTCTCACATCCACGTATGACCTAAACCAAAAGTCAAACTCGGCCCCACCGATTCTTTCTATCCGGCGCCACCGAGTTCAAATGTCATAGCCACTGCCACAAACCCTAGGCAAATCGGTCTCACCGATAGGGATATCGGTCTCACCGAGATGGGATTGTAATCTCTCTGTTTCCCGTTGTAACGTTTTGGTCCCATTGAGATGAGCGATTGGTCCCACCAAGATTGTAATGTAAACTCTCTATTTCACTTTTGTAACATTTCGGTCTCACCGAAATGAGCGAATCGGTCCCACCGAGTTTACCTGACCAACTCTCTAGTTAGCTTATTACCAAAATCGGTCTCACCGAGTTTGTGTAATCGGTCTCACCGAGATTACATTATGCCCTAACCCTAACCATATCGGTCCTACCGAGTTGCATGTCGGTCCCACCGAAACTCCTAACGGTCACTAGCTTTGCTGAATCGGTCCGACCGAGTTTATCAATTCGGTCCCACCGAGATTGGCAAGTTGTGTGTAATGGTTAGATTTTGTGTGGAGGCTATATATACCCCTCCACCACCTCTTCATTTGTGGAGAGAGCCATCAGAACAAACCTACACTTCCAACTTACTTTTTCTGAGAGAGAACCACCTAGACTTGTGTTGAGGCCAAGATATTCCATTCTTACCATATGAATCTTGATCTCTAGCCTTCCCCAAGTTGCTTTCCACTCAAATCCTCTTTCCACAAAATCCATATCCTGTGAGAGAGAGTTGAGTGTTGGGGAGACTATCATTTGAAGCACAAGAGCAAGGAGTTCATCATCAACACACCATTTGTTACTTCTTGGAGAGTGGTGTCTCCTAGATTGGCTAGGTGTCACTTGGGAGCCTCCGACAAGATTGTGGAGTTGAACCAAGGAGTTTGTAAGGGCAAGGAGATCGCCTACTTCGTGAAGATCTACCGCTAGTGAGGCAAGTCCTTCATGGGCGACGACCATGGTGGGATAGACAAGGTTGCTTCTTCATGGACCCTTCGTGGGTGGAGCCCTCAGTGGGCTCGCGCAGCCGTTACCCTTCGTGGGTTGAAGTCTCCATCAACGTGGATGTACGATAGCACCACCTATCAGAACCATGGCAAAAACATCCGTGTCTCCTATTGCGTTTGAATCTTCCAAACCCGTCCCTTTACATTCTTGCAAGTTGCATGCTTTACTTTTCGCTACTCATATACTCTTTGCATGCTTGCTTGAATTGTGTTAAGATTGCTTGACTTGTCCAAAGTTGCTAAAATCTGCCAAGAACTAAAATTGGGAAAAGGATAAGTTTTATTTGGTCAAGTAGTCTAATCACCCCCCCTCTAGACATACTTTTGATCCTACAAGTGGTATCAGAGCTTTGGTCTCCATTTGTTTTCATTTCCATAGCTTTTGGTTCTCATAGCTTTGGTTTCACAACCTAGGAGAGTATGGTGTCTAGCGAGGGAAATTACCACCATAGACGTCCTTACTTTGATGGTACTAATTTTGCTAGTTGGAAGCATAAGATGAAAATTCATATTCTTGGACATAACCCCGCTGTATGGGCTATTGTGTGTATTGGCTTGCAAGGTGAATTTTTTGATGGGAGAGAACCAAACCGTGAAGCTACTGCAGAAGAGTTGAAGATGTTGCAATACAATGCTCAAGCTTGTGATATTCTCTTCAACAGATTGTGCATCGAAGAATTCAACAAAATCAGCCGTCTTGAGAATGCAAAGAAAATTTGGGATACTTTGATTGATATGCACGAAGGTACCAACTCCGTCAAGGAATCCAAGTTGGATGTGCTTCAAAGTCAGCTTGACAAGTTCAAAATGAAGGATGGTGAAGGTGTCGCTGAAATGTACTCTAGGCTTGCTCTTATCACAAATGAGATCGCTGGCTTAGGAAGTGAAGAGATGACCGACAAATTCATCATCAAGAAGATCCTAAGAGCTTTGGACGGAAAATATGATACTGTATGCACATTGATCCAAATGATGCCCAATTACAAAGATCTCAAGCCAACGGAAGTCATTGGAAGAATTGTTGCTCATGAGATGTCACTCAAGGATAACGAGGAGCTCCATAACAAGTCAAGTGGTGCTTACAAAGCCTCATGTGAATCTCCCACATCATCAAGTGAGAAACAAACCTTCAATGAAGAATTGAGCCTAATTGTGAAGAACTTCAACAAGTTCTATAAGAGTAGAAGAAAAGAGAGAAGTTCCAAGTCAAGGTTCTACAATGACAAAAGCTCTTCTGGTCGAGAGCAAAATTGTTGCAATTGTGGAAGACCCGGACACTATTCCAATGAGTGTACGACACCCTACAAGAGAAGAGAAGATTCTCCAAAAAGAAGAAGTAGAAGCGAAGAATCACCATCAAGAGAGAGAAGGAGTAGAGATGATCGTTATGAACGAAGAACATCCCGGAGAAGAAAAGATTCGGAAAGGAAGGACAAGTCATCAAGGAGCTACACAAAACGAAGACATCAAGCTCATATTGGTGAATGGGTATCCGGCTCCGACTCTGACAATCACTCTGAGAGAAGCTATCACTCCGACTCTGAATATACTCTAGATGAAGGTGTTTCCGGTCTAGCACTTGTGTCAACCAACTCCTACGACATATTTGATTCACCAAATGAAGGACTTGGAAGATGATTCATGGCTAAAGGCCCAAAGGTATCACACCCCGAGTATGTTGATTTCAATAGTGATGAAGATGACTTGTTAGGTGGTGATGATTTACTTGTTGACAAATCTAGTGATGAATACTATGATGAAACGTCAATTAATCATGCTAATCAAGATAAAACGAATGACAATGATAAGGAGAAGATTGAGTTTCTAACTAAAGAACTAAACACTCTTAAGTTAGCTCATGAAACTATCTTAGGAGATCATCGAGAACTTTTAAGGACTCATGAGAAATTACGTTTCGAAAAGCTCAACCTTGAGCAAGATCATGAGTTCTTAAAGGCAATCAATGATGATCTTCGCAAGAACATTTCTTCTTACATTTCCAAGCGTTTACTCTTATCAACTTACATGCCTCAAGTCAAGTCTAGTAACAAGAACAAGAAAGATTCTTCCTCTAGTAGTGACAATAATCATGTTAAATCCAATGTTGTTGCTTCTAGTAGTTCTCTTGATTCCACTAATGATTCTCTTAGCCAAGTTACACTTGAGCAAGAAAATAGCTTATTGAAGGGAATTATAGAGAAAGGTGTTTACAAGAGCCTTGCTGGGAGTAAGCAATTCGAGAAAATTGTACGCAAGCAAGGAAGACACCGGAAGAACCAAGGTGTCAGTTTTGAATGAAAGTTGAATGCCAATGGAGTTGAGTGGGAAGAAGATCGATAGCCCAAGATGAAGTTTGTTCCTCAACAAGAGAAGTATGATCCTACTTCCTTCAAAGGGACAGAAGATCAAGATGATCTTCCACCACAAGACCACAAGCAAAAAGGCAAGGATAAGCTTCAAGAGGAAATTGATGCTTTTGAAGAAGCACCCAAGGCCTTGGTCAAGTGGGTTCCAAAGACTACATAAAGTTCTACTTCATCAAGTACGACTAAACTCCAAGGATTCCCATCAAGATGATGTGGATCCCGAAGAAGAAGAACTAGAGAGTCCTTGAGGGTGAATCCGCCAACATACTTCACTCTTATAATTTTTCCAAGAACAAGTGCAATCAACTTCCACATCTTGCACTAGTTCAAGGAATCACAAACTGTAACGCCCCGAGACCGATGTGCCAGGTGTCCTCCAGTTATTCGCTGGTGTTGCCTTGTCATTGCTTGCGTGTCATGCATTGCATATCGTGTCATCATGTGCATTTCATTTGCATACATGTTCGTCTCATGCATCCGAGCATTTTCCCCGTTGTCCGTTTTGCATTCCGGCGCTCCGTTCTCCTTCGGTGGTCATTTCTACCTTTCTTTCGTGTGTGGGGAGTAAACATTTCCGGATTGGACCGAGACTTGCCATGCGGCCTTGGTTTACTACCGGTAGACCGCCTGTCAAGTTTCGTACCATTTGGACTTCGTTTGATGCTCCAACGGTTAACCGAGGGACCGAAAAGGCCTCATGTGTGTTGCAGCCCAACACCCCTCCATTTTGGCCCAAAACCAACCGAAACCTCCTCCATCTTCTCGGTCGTTCGATCACAATCGCGTGGCCGAAAACCACACCTCATTTGGACTCTCCTAGCTCCCTCTACCTGTATAAATAGACCCTTCATTTTCGTTTTCGGATCTTTCCCCGAAACCCTAGCTTCTTCCTCCTCCCGCCGACAGACACGTCCACCCTCTCGTCGGACATGTCCGCGCGCCGCGCCGGACCAATCCCCGCCTGCCACACCAGCGCGCCGCTCCTTCTCTCTCCTCCCCGCCGCCGGGCCCGAGGGAGCCCAGATCGGGCCCGCCCCGGGCCAGATCGGGCCGCCGCCGCCCAAGCGCTTCGCGCACCTGCCCCGCCGCCCGGATCTCCACCCGCGCCGCCTCGCTTGACTGTCGCGCCGCCCCGCCGCTCCGGCGACCGCCCCGCCTCGCCGATGCTCCGGGCGCCCTCTACGGCGCCGACCACCGCCACCTCGCCGTCCCTAGCCACCTCTTTCCTCCCCGACCAGCGAGCCCTCTCCTCCGGCGAGCTCAAGCGCCGGCGACCACTACTCCGGCGCAGGCCCGGCCCTGCCTCGATCTGCGTGCACCCGGGTCAAACCCTAGATCTGTCTCGGAGTGGTAATTTCTACTAAGTCCCCGAAATTCCTAGATTCATATGCCCATGTTCATCGTATCATAACTCCGCATCCGTAACTCCGATTTGTGCATATAGCATATCAAAATGTTCGCCTCAGAGAGTACATCATTTCATCTCATTGAATGATTTTCATTTGAGCTCATCTTGATGCCCGAAATGCTGTTAGAAGAATGCTTTTTGAGATAATTGTTAGATCTGCTACTCCATATAGCTATTTGTCATTTTTGCCATGATTATTGTGTGCATGATATGCCCTTGAGCTCTACATATGTTTTGTTAAGGGTTTTGACATCTTTACAGAGGTGCAACCCATGTAATTTTTGTGATGTGTGTGGTGACTAGAGCAAGCTTGCAAAGTGGCGCACTTGTTAATGCCGATTTCAGGGACTTAGCATTTCCACTAAGTCCTTGGTCTGTTTATCTCATTATGCCATATGTTCATGTTGTTTCCTAGTGATCCGTGCCTCTTTTGAGGATGATCAGTAAGGATGTTTTGTTAATCTTGTAGTGCTCTATCCATCCATGTATTTTTTTGCAATTATGGAGCACTCTAGCTTGAGTCAATCGAGCTCTACTTTTGCTATTTCGTGAATCTGGGCAGATTGTCTACTTGTTAGCGATTTTGCCGAGGATGTTGTAGTTGATCCGTGCATGCTATGTTATTGTTCTTGCCATGTCTAGCTTGTATAATGTGTATTCTTGATGGGTGTATGCTTAGATTGTCATGCCTTGCTCTGTAGTGAGTGCATCGAGCTCGTAAACATGCCTACTTGATATCTGTTTTCAGCATGCTCCAGTTTTCACTAAGTCTGAGAGTCTGATTATGTTTTTGCCATGTTCACATGCTTGCAAATGTATTTTTTGATCCCTTTTGGCTCAAGGTCACTAAGGGACTTTTGTTATGCTCTTTGAGTAGCTCCATGCCATGATTTACTTTGCCATGTTCAGGTCCTGTAGCATATAGTTTTCATGCTCCAAAGAGTGTATCTGATCTGAAATTCCAGACAAGTGTTAATTTCACTAAGTCTGAGATCTGTTTACCATATGCATTTTTTGCCATGCTTGTTTGAACCTGTTAATGGATGAATTGGCCGTAGCTCAGTGCTAGACTTTTGTTAAGCATCATGAATGGATCCCTGCCATATATTTTGATGCATGTTTGGGTGCTGTAGTATGTTCATCTTGTTGCATTTAGATGGCTACTTGCTGTAAATCACAAACCGGTGCCATATTTGAATTGCTTGCCATTTCCAAACCGTAACTCCGTTTCGGGTGATCTTTATATCGTTTTCAAGCGATTTCATCTCGTCTTTCCAGTGGCACACTTGGTTTTCCAAGTTGAGGCCAGGTTCAATCATTCCTTATCAAATCATGCATATGCATCGCATACCGCATCCCGCATATCATACCATGTTCATGTGTTGGTTGTTTACTATGTTGTGTGCTTCTTTTCCGGTGTTTGCTTCTTAGGGTTGGTTCTGATAACGTCGCGTTGTGAGGACCCGTTCGTCTACATTCGTTTGTCTTCTTCATGGACTCGTTCTTCTTCCTTGCGGGATTTCAGGCAAGATGATCATACCCTCGAAATCACTTCTATCTTTGCTTGCTTAGTTGCTCGCTCTTTTGCTATGCCTATGCTGCGATACCTAACACTTGCTTATCATGCCTCCCATATCGTTAAGCCAAGCCTCTAACCCACCTTGTCCTAGCAAACCGTTGTTTGGCTATGTTACCGCTTTGCTCAGCCCCTCTTATAGCGTTGTTAGTTGCAGGTGAAGATTGAAGTTTGGTCCTCGTTGGAACATGGAGATGTTGTTCCTTGTTGGAACATGTTTACTTGTTGGGGTATCACAACATATCTTCTTTAATTAATGCATCTATATACTTGGTAAAGGGTGGAAGGCTCGGCCTTATGCCTGGTGTTTTGTTCCACTCTTGCCGCCCTAGTTTCCGTCATATCAGTGTTATGTTCCCGGATTTTGCGTTCCTTATGCGGTTGGGTTATAATGGGAACCCCTTGACAGTTCGCTTTGAATAAAACTCCTCCAGCAAGGCCCAACCTTGGTTTTACCATTCGCCACCTAGCCTTTTTCCCTTGGGAGTCGCGCATCCCGAGGGTCATCTTATTTTAACCCCCCCCCCCCCCGGGCCAGTGCTTGTCTAAGTGTTGGTCTGAACTGAGTAGACTGTGGGGCCACCTCGGGGAAACTTGAGGGCTGGTTTTACTCGTAGGATGTCTCATCCGGTGTTGCCCTGAGAACGAGATATGTGCAGCTCCCATCAGGATGTCAGTGCATCGGGCGGCTTTGCTGGACTTGTTTTACCATTGTCGAGGATGTCTTGAAGAACCGGGATACCGAGTCTGATCGGAATGTCTCGGGAGGAGGTCTATTCCTTCGTTGACCGTGAGAGCTTGTCATGGGCTAAGTTGGGACACCCCTGCAGGGATTTGAACTTTCGAAAGCCGTGCCCGCGGTTATGGGCAGATGGGAATTTGTTAATGTCGGGTTGTAGATAACTTGAACCTTAACTTAATTAAAATACATCAACCGCATGTGTAACCGTGATGGTCTCTTCTCGGCGGAGTCCGGGAAGTGAACACGGTGTTGGAGTTATGCTTGACGTAGGTTGTTCTAGGATCACTTCTTGATCATACTTTTATCGACCGTGCTTTGCCTTCTCTTTTCGCTCTGATTTGCGTATGTTAGCCACCATATATGCTAGTCACTTGTTGCAGCTCCACCTCATACCTTTACCTTACCCATAAGCTTAAATAGTCTTGATCGCGAGGGTGCGAGATTGCTGAGTCCCCGTGACTCATAGATACTTCCAAAACCAGCTTGCAGGTGCCGATGAGACCGTGCAGATGATGCAACCAAGCTCAGGAGGAGCTCGATGAAGATCTTGTCCTTTGTGTTGTTTCGTTCTAGTTGATCAGTAGTGGAGCCCAGTTGGGGTCGATCGGGGACCTTGTCGCATTTGGGGGTTCTTCTTTTATTTTGGTTCCGTAGTCGGACCTTGATTGTATTTGGATGTTGTAATGCTTTATTCATGTATTGTGTGAAGTGGAGATTGTAAGCCAACTATGTATCTCTTTCCCTTATGTATTACATGGGTTGTGTGAAGATTACCTCACTTGCGACATTGCTTTCAATGCGGTTATGCCTCTAAGTCGTGCTTCGACACGTGGGAGATATAGCCGCATCGAGGGCGTTACACAAACCCTCTTGTTGGTAAGACAAGGGACAAGGTAACCTAATGATTTCATAGACATCATCTTGTGTGTGCATCACTCTATGTCTATGGATATCCTTGTGTGTTCCTTGTGGGACTAACCCGTGTAGGTATTGAAAGTGCAACTCACTCCAAAGGATTGCTCCAAATGATCTACATCAACATTTAGCATCCACATCTTCAACACCTACATGAAGTCATCATTGACAAAACCCAAGGTTAGTTCATGCCTCTTAGGGGGGATCTCTCATCTAGGGGGAGCTTTACTCTAAGAATTGAGCTAAAGCAACTCTAATGGTGTGAACACAACAATGCTTTATGTAAAAGTGGTAACCCCACTTGTGATTAAACAATGAGTATGACCTATGATCAAATGTTCCCATTTGACTCCTAAGTCAATATACTCATATATAGATGACCTAGTCATCGCCAATTGCTTGATAGATGCTAGAATTGGTTGTGCATGCTTTGCCACATATTTCATTTGCCATTTTATTGTGTGAGCATGTTGGTTGCATAATTTACTCATTCAAGGACATCCACTTGTTGCTTTGATTGTTTAGTTCCTTTTTCTTTTGCCAAGTGGATGGACAAGAATGCCTAAGAACCTTCTCTAGCTATCTATGCTTTTCTTATCTCAAACTCTATTCATGCTACATCACAAAGTTTGATCATGTCAGATTCGAACCACTCTGTGTGAGGAGCACTCGGAGTCCCCGATTCATCATAGACTTAAACTTCCAAAACTTCTTTGTGCGTTTCGGTCTAACCGATTCATCCATTTCGTTCATACCGAGATCAGTAAGTCGATCTAGGTTTTCAATCTCGGTGCAACCGATTTGACCGAGTTGCAGTAACTACTTGCAGTTATGCATCTCGGTGCCACTGAGTTGTTCCACTTGGTCACACCGACAGGGTCAGGCTATATATATCCCTAGGCCAAAATTTGGAAAAATTGCCAAACCTCTTCACCCGCGCTCATCCTACTCTGCCTCCCTGGGTCTCCGGATCATCCTCCTCGTCGCCAGCTGCCTCCCGCCGCTGGTCCCCGCCGCCGTCAACGGAAATCGTCTGTGTCATTGCCATTGTAGCAGGTCCATCGCCGCACTTAGGGTATGGACTTGATCCTTGTGCTAATCCCTCTCCAATTCCTAGCACATTGTTTTGCCATGTATCTTGCGACGATTGAGATCACTCTATCTAGCAAAATCACTCCGTAGTTTAGTCGTGGATTGAAAATTTAGCGTTAGGTTTCCGCCGAAATCATCTCGAACCAACCGAGTTGTTGAAATCGGTTCCACTGATTTGGCTAAGGCCATTGCACATGTGATTCTCGGTCTGACCAAGAATTGCAAATCGGTGTGACCGAGTTCAATACTTTGTGAAACCCTAGCAGTCTCAGTGCCACCGAACTGTGACTCGGTCTGACCGAGTTCACTAGTTTAGGTTCCAAAAGCTTCTTCGGTATCACCGAGTTTTCAAATCGGTAGATCCGAAATGCTTTCTGTGGAAAACTAAAACTAAGTTTTTGACTCATTATTTTGCAAAAACCTCTGTACTTTGTGATGCTCATCCAATCTACCTCATCTATAATCTACTCACAGGGTCTACTGTTAGTGTTTGCATCATGTCAGATCAGAGTGACAGTCAGAACAAGTCTTAGGAGCAAGTTAACATGAGTGAGAGCACTAGTCCCTCTAGCAGCTTTGATGAGGGAAGCAGGAGTACACCGAGCAACTTGCTTAAGGCAGCCACCAGGACCAGAAAGAAGAGAACCTCAGATTCTAAGGATGAGGACTATGTGGCTATTGAGGAAGAGACCACCTCAAAGAGGAAAGTTCTGAAAAACGAATATGGAACAGCTGCTGCCACTAAGCCAGGAATGAAGCAAAAGGTTCCTACCAAGAGAGTTCCCATGTCAAAAGCCAGAACATCCACTCAAGAGACTTTGGGATCTGCACCCGAAGAACAGGTTGCGGCAGAGAAGAAAAGGAAGGAAAGGGTCAAGAAGACCACTGCCAGAGTGCTTGGCAGATCTTCAATAATGAGAGATTCTGAAGAAGAGGAAGAGGAAGAGGATGCAGCACCAGCACCCAAAACTCAAAAGCTTATGGGAGATGCTATAAGGGCAGGGGCTGCTCCATATAAGCCCAAAACTGCTCCTAAGACTGCTGCTCCAGCTCCAAAGCCAAAACCCAAGAGGAGCACCGGGAACATCCCTGCTGAGGAGAAGAACAAGGCCCAGTGCCTCGAGCTGCTGAAGAAGAAGATGATTCTGTTGTTTTGAGGAAGTTGAAGCCCAAAATTCCAGATCACAATGATGCTCACCCAGTTGCAGAGAACATGAAAATCAGGAAGGATTGAGGATTAAGGCTATGGAGAGAGTCTGATCCATATGCCACCAGGAGAAGGACTGCTGTCGACTACAGATTCCATACAAACGAACACCAGGACTTCTATGAGACTATTTTACTTGACAAGAAGCCCATAGTGTGTGACATGAGATGGGTTGATTGGAAATTCATTGAGGAAAATGAGGATCACTTCCCTGGTGTATATGAAAGCTTCAAGGCATGTGGAGTCGATGAGTTTGTGGCTCAGAAGCTCACAAAGTGGAATGATGAGCTTATTATGCAGTTCTACTCCATAGCTCATTTCTACCCAGATGGAAGGATTGTCTGGATGTCTGAAGGTACTAGGTACCAGTCAACGGTTGAAGAATGGGAAAAATTGATCAATGCTCCTGAGGAGCATGAAGATGACTTGGATGTCTATGCCAAGAAGAAGAATGATCACAACACCATGGCACATATGTACAAAGAGATCCCAGATGCTGCTCTTGAGACACAAGTTTCGATCAGTACATTACCTTCTGTTAGGCTTGCCAACAATCAACTGGATCCTCAGGCACACTCTCTTGCCAAAGTTAGGTGATCACAAGATGATTAGAGGCCATGCAATTAACCTGCTTCACATATTTGATGTGCCTCAAAAGTTCAAAGTCATGAGCCTAATTGTGGAAACCATAAAGAGAACAGTTGCAGATCAGAAGCGAAGTTGTGGGTATGCCCCACAGATCCAGGAGCTAATCAACTCCAAGATGGGCACTGTCACATATATCTTGGACAAGGAACATATGCCCATCTATCCAGACTTTGATGACAACACTATGGTGATGGATGAGAATGAACCATCTTCTGTGCAAGCACAAGAAAAGAGGGAGAAGGCAGGTACTGAAAAGGCTGTAAAGATGCCAACCATTGATGAGGCATCTCAGTATCTTCTGAAGAGCAAGCAAGATCAGCTTGGCTACTTGATTGCCTCCACTCTGAGGATTGAGAAGGGATTGGCCACCCTGACTCAAAATCAGGAGAGCTTGGAGAGGATCATGGAGCAGAAGTTCTACGATTTAGATGTGAAGGTCACTGAGATCCAGCCAGTTATTGAGCAACTTCAGGATGAAGTGCAGGAGAAGAAGGGCAATTCTACCACTGATGCTTTTGCTAGAGTGCTCACAGGACAGAGATCTGCTACAGTGCCTGTTACAGACACCAGAGCAACTTCATCTACACCAGCTACAGCTTCAGTGCCACCAGCTCCAGCACCCAGTCCACCACCTCCATCTACATCAATTGATGCCTTCGTCCTTGGAGTTTTATCTACACCACCACCTGAAGACCAAGCCTGAGAGTCGATCTAGCACTATGCATTTTTTATGAACTTTTTGGTAACTTGTTGCCAAAGGGGGAGAAAATGTATAGATCATAGGCTTCGAGAGAGAGTGTGTGTTGCTTTTTATTCTCACTTATTGTTTGGTGGTTGAACTTTGTTTATTTGCTTGTTTGAGATACTTTATGCTTGTGTGTGATACTTGGATGATCATGTGTTTGATCATATGCTACCTTAATGCTTGTTGGATGACATTATCCTCTTATATCCCCATATGATCATTCACTTTGCTTGGTCATGAGTGCATGTATTTAATTATTACCATTTTGAGCGCTCCACCAACATGTATGTGACGTGGAAGAGTAACCCATGTTCCTAACTCATTGTGCATTTGCAGTCCAAAGCAAATCGTAAACTATGCACAAATTTACGGGAGCTCTTGCTTTTCACATACTTCTCAAAGCGACAATGTCTTTCACTCTTATTATCATTTGTCGAAGCTTTGATCTATATGTTGTCATCAATTACCAAAAAGGGGGAGATTGAAAGTACAACCATCCCTAGGTGGTTTTGGTAATTCCTAACAACATATAGCTCATTGAGTTAATGCTATTTCAAGATTAATATCTCAGAAAATCTCAATGATTGGCATGGCATGGATGAGAAAAGTGGACCCCACAAAATGCTAAGGACAAAAGGATTGGCTCAAGCTCAAAGCTCAAGACTCTACATTTTCTATTTTAGTGATCCAAGATCACATTGAGTCTATAGGAAAATCCAATACTATTAAGGAGCGATGAGGTGTTGCTTAATGAGGCTCTTGCTCAAAATGCTTAGTGATATGCTCCAAAACCCTCAATTACTCTCTCACATCCACATATGACCTAAACCAAAAGTCAAACTCGGCCCCACCGATTCTTTCTATCCGGTGCCACCGAGTTCAAATGTCATAGCCACTGCCACAAACCCTAGGCAAATCGGTCTCACCGATAGGGATCTTGGTCTCACCGAGATGGGATTGTAATCTCTCTATTTCCCTTCGTAACGTTTTGGTCCCACCGAGATGAGCGATCGGTCCCACCAGATTGCAATATAAACTCTCTGTTTCCCTTTTGTAACATTTCGGTCTCACCGAAATGAGCGAATCGGTCCCACCGAGTTTACCTGACCAACTCTCTAGTTAGCTTATTACCAAAATCAGTCTCACCGAGTTTGTGTAATCGGTCTCACCGAGATTACGTTATGCCCTAACCCTAACCATATCGGTCCTACCGAGTTGCATGTCGGTCCCACAGAAACTCCTAACGGTCACTAGCTTTGTTGAATCGGTCCGACCGAGTTTATCAATTCGGTCCCACCGAGATTGGCAAGTTGTGTGTAACGGTTAGATTTTGTGTGGAGGCTATATATACCCCTCCACCACCTCTTCATTTGTGGAGAGAGCCATCAGAACAAACCTACACTTCCAACTTACTTTTTCTGAGAGAGAACCACCTAGACTTGTGTTGAGGCCAAGATATTCCATTCATACCATATGAATCTTAATCTCTAGCCTTCCCCAAGTTGCTTTCCACTCAAATCCTCTTTCCACCAAATCCATATCCTGTGAGAGAGAGTTGAGTGTTGGGGAGACTATCATTTGAAGCACAAGAGCAAGGAGTTCATCATCAACACACCATTTGTTACTTCTTGGAGAGTGGTGTCTCCTAGATTGGCTAGGTGTCACTTGGGAGCCTCCGACAAGATTATGGAGTTGAACCAAGGAGTTTGTAAGAGCAAGGAGATCGCCTACTTCGTGAAGATCTACCGCTAGTGAGGCAAGTCCTTCGTGGGCGACGGCCATGGTGGGATAGACAAGGTTGCTTCTTCGTGGACCCTTCGTGGGTGGAGCCCTCCATGGACTCGCGCAGTCGTTACCCTTCGTGGGTTGAAGTCTCCATCAACGTGGATGTACGATAGCACCACCTATCGGAACCACGGCAAAAACATCCGTGTCTCCTATTGCGTTTGAATCTTCCAAACCCCTCCCTTTACATTCTTGCAAGTTGCATGCTTTACTTTCCGCTACTCATATACTCTTTGCATGCTTGCTTGAATTGTGTGAAGATTGCTTGACTTGTCCAAAGTTGCTAAAATCTGCCAAGAACTAAAATTGGGAAAAGGATAAGTTTTATTTGGTCAAGTAGTCTGATCACCCCCCTCTAGACATACTTTCGATCCTACAGTAGGTAGTGCGATATAACGATAGAGCGAACAACTAGCAAGTAAAGATAGATGTGATTTCGAGGGTATGTTCATCTTGCCTGCATTCTTCTCGTTCACGTACTCGTCTCCCGGCTCTACCCAAAACAAGAACACAAGCAATGGAACAACAATCAATCACAATGCAATGGATAAGCAACATGATGCAATACATGGCATGATATGCAAGATATGATATACAATGCATATGCATGCTCCGGAAGGGAAAGAATGAACAAGGAATCAACTTGGAAAACCAAGTATGCCATTGGAAAGATGAGATGATTTCGGTTGAAATCGATATAAAGATCACCGGAAATAGATGCACGGTTTGCAAATGGCAAGCAAAACAAGAATGGTGCAAAACTGTGATTAACAGCATGATGGCACTTAAAATGAAACAAGAAACTAAGCTACTGCACTCCAACATATCAACAAGGCATATGGCAGTGATTTACAAGAGATGCTGGACAAAACATGAACACTAAGCTACGGCTAAATCACACTAGAACAGGTTCAAACAGGTATGGCAAAATTGCAAAAGGTATCAGCTTCACAGACTTGTGGCAAAAGTGCAAAAACAACATCAGGAAGCAATGTTGAGAGCAAGCAAACAACATGCTATAGGAACATATCATAGCAAATAAAGGCATGGGATGATTCTACTAAATACATAGAACAAAAGTCCCTTACTGAACATGAGCCAAAAAGGCACGGAAGATATGATGGCACCCATGTAAACATAGCAAGTTTTATTAACAGTTCCAGACTTAGTGAAAAACAGAGCATGGCATAAAAAGATTCATGATAGCAACTTTGCGAGCTCATCCCACTCGTCAAAAAGCATTGCTTGATAAAACAAGCATACCAACCGTAAGAAGACATGTTCCTGAATCTAAACATGGCAAGAGCAAGTTAATAGAATGCATGGATCACTAGCAAAACACATGGCAAAGTTGATTAACATGTTAACAATCTGCCAGGAACATTTTATAGCAAAAGTAGAGTAAGCAAATGACATGCTAGAGCACTCCATAATTGCAACCAGGGGCATGAATGGATAGATCATAACCACATGTTCAAAACATCCTTACTAAAGTATCTCAAAAAAAGCATGGATCTCACGGTAGCATCAAGTTTACATGGCATCAAAATAACAGCATGAAAAGGACTTAGGAAAATCCAAAGTCCCTGAAAACAACAACATTGTGGAGCCTACTTTGCATGCTTGTGCAAGTGGTTTCAACAATACAGAGATTCCAGAGTAGGTCATGTGATTGCCTGGGATGATTTCCGCCGAGACCTCAAAGCTCATCACATCCCATCAAGTGTTGTTGAGAGCAAGCGTGAGGAGTTCCGCAATCTCAAGCAAGGCAGCATGTCCATGTATCAATACCATATCCGGCTTCAGAAACTTGCTCGCTTCGCTAAACAAGACATTCCTGATGAAAAGAGTATGATCTATCAATTTAGAGGTGGCCTCAGAGAGGACCTGCAGTTAGCTCTCGTGCTTCTTGAGTCGACCAAGTTCGATCAATTCTATAACATGGCACTAAAGCAAGAAGCTGCTCAGCTCAAGTGTGAGGCTTCTAAGAAGAGAGTCAGGGACGCAGTTCAGTCTTCTTCTTCATCACAAGTGGCAGCTAAGTAACAGAAGTTTTGGTTGCCTCCTCCTCCGTTTCATCAACCCTACCAGCAAAAGAGCAAGGGTGGCAATGGATCTTCCCACCCACCCAACCCAGGCTATCAGAACAAAGATCAGTCTCAAACTCCAAGGTCAAGTGCTCCTTATCATCATCCACTCTTAGAGGTTACTTGCAACAAGTGTCAGCAGAAAGAGCACTATGCAAACAAGTGCTTTAACCAAAGGCGCCTTCCGCCTCCTCCTCCTATGAGATCTTCAAGCAATGCAGTGGTCAAGCATAATTCCATGTTTGCAAAGGTGAGCATGATGAATGCAGCTCACGCAGAGGATTCTTCAGAAGTGATCAAGAGTAATCTTCCTATTAACGAGTTTCATGGAAAAGTCCTTTTTGACACTGGTGCATCGCTTAGTTTCATCTCAAGACCATTTGCATCTAAGCATGACTTGGCTTTCCAAGTTTTGCTTAGACCGTTATCAGTTGTCTCTCCAGGTAAATGCTTTCAACACCCTCAAAGAGAAGATAGTCACAACTCCCGTCTTGACTCCTCCTGATGAATCCAAGCCATTTGAAGTTTTCTATGATGCTACCTTGCAAGGTCTCGGCGCTGTGTTAATGCAAGAGAAGAAAGTTGTGGCTTATACCTCTCGTCAGTTGAAGCCCAACGAAAGGAACTACCCCACTCGCGGTCTTGAGTTAGCGGCAGTTGTCCATGCATTATTAACGTGGAGACATCTCTTGTTGGGAAGGATAGTGGACATTTTCACAGATCATAAGAGCCCCAAGTACATCTTCACTCAACCCAACCTCAACCTCAGGCAGACTCGATGGGTCGAAATGATTCAAGAATACAATCCGAGTATTGAATATACTCCGGGCAAGGCCAATGTCATTGCAGATGCTTTGAGCAGGAAAGCTTACTACAACAGCTTAATTCTCAAGCCCTTCCAACCGGACCTTTGTGAGGCTTTCCGCAAACTGAACCTCCAAGTTGTTCCTCAAGGCTTTCTTGCCAATCTCCAAGTCTCTCCTACTTTGGAAGATCAAATTCATGAGGCACAACTCCTGGATACCATGGTGAAGCAGGTGAAACATGGGATTGCCAAGAGCCAACCCAAATACAAGTGCTATCGCATTGATGACAAAGACACTCTATTCTTCAAGGACTGGATTATGGTTCCTAAAGGTGATCTAAGGAAGGTTATAATGAACGAGGCGCACAACTCTCTTTTTTCCATTCATCCTGGAAGTACAAAGATGTACCATGGCCTCAAGCAGTCGTATGGGTGGACTCGAATGAAGCGAGAAATTGCCCAATTCGTGAATGAGTGTGATGTCTGCCGAAGAGTGAAAGCAGAAGACCAACGACCAGCTGGTCTCCTCCAACCTCTTGCTATTCCATAATGGAAGTTTAACCATATTCAAATGGACTTCGTGACTAGATTTCCCAAGTCCAAGCGCAGAAATGATGCTATCTTCGTTGTCATCGACAAGCTTACAAAAGTGGCTCATTTCCTTCCAATCAAATAATCTATCACAGCAGCTCAGCTGGCAGAGCTATACACCTCCAGGATTGTCTCCTTGCACGGCATTCCACAATTGATATCTTTAGATCGTGGAAGCATTTTCACCTCCAAGTTCTGTGAATCCTTCCAGAAGGCCATGGGCACCAACATTCGCTTCAACACAACTTTCCATCCTCAAACAAGTGGCCAAGTCGAGCAAGTAAATCAAATTCTCAAAGATATGCTCAGGGCTTGTGTCATCTCTTTCGGCATGAAATGGGAGGATTGTCTTCCATGTGCTGAGTTCTCCTACAATAACAGCTGCCAAGCGAGTTTGGGCAAGGCCCCATTCAAAATTCTCTATGGCAGAAAGCGCCGCACTCCTCTCAATTGGTCAGAGACTGGTGAAAGACAACTTCTTGGCAACAACTTAATTATAGAAGCTGGAGAAATGTGTAAAGTCATCCGTGAAAATCTGAAAGTTGCGCAATCGCTCCAGAAGAGTTACTATGATAGTAAGCACCATGACTTGGCTGTCGAGATCGAAGACCATGTCTACCTCCGCGTCTCTCCAATGAAAGTCACTCGTCACTTCGGTATCAAAGGGAAGCTTGCCCCTAGATACGTGGGTCATTTCAAGATCTTTGGCAAAAGAGGCGACCTCGCCTATCAACTTGAGCTTCCGTCGAACTTCGCAAATGTGCATGATGTGTTTCATGTGTCACATCTTCGCAAGTGCTTCAAGACTCCTGAGCGCACCATCAACTTCGAAGAGATTGATCTCCAAGAAGATCTGTCTTATTATGAGCATCCCGTTGCTATTCTTGAAGAAACCGAGCGCAAGACTCGCAAAAAGTCAATCAAATTCCTGAAAGTGAAGTGGTCACACCATTCCAACTGAGAAGCCACTGGGGAGCGCGAAGATCACCTCCGTTCCAAATATCTGGAGTTCTTTCAGTCCTAGATCTCAGGACGAGATCCTCTTGTAGTGGTGGAGTGTTGTAACACCATAGATGTAACTTGCCATATTTGTAACTCCGACTCTTGCCATTTTTGGCTTTAAGTTATGAGATTCCCTTCGTGGTTGGGTTTTTGTCTTAGTTTTGCATTTTGTTCATGTCATGCATTTCATATCATGTCATCATGTGCATCACATTTGCATTCGTGTTCGTCTCATGCATCCGAGCATTTTCCCCGATGTCCCTTTTGCAATCCAACACTCCCACATGCACCCGGCGCACCCCTCCTGTCTCTTTTCGTGAGCGGGAGTTAAACGTTCCCGGAATGGGACGAGAATTGTCAAGTGGCCTTGGTACACCACCGGTAGACCGCCTATCAAATTTCATTCCATTTGGAGCTCGTTTGATACCCCAACGGTTAACCGTCTGAGCAATGCGGGCGGTCAGGGCAGCCTGACGTTCAGCTCAAGTACGGCGAGCGTCCGCCATGGAGATGACAGAGCGATGAACTGATGGGAGTGAAGCTATGGTGCACCCCTACCCAGCGCGCCAAATGTCAGATGTGGGGTTCCGACAAACCCTTAAGGTTCGAACACTGGGGTGCACGCGAAGTCTTTCCTTCCCACCAATCTACGCCCTAGCTCGCTAAGATCTCGCGGACGAGCTCGACAAACTCGCAACACAGAAAGACACAAGGTTTATACTGGTTCGGGCCACCGTTGTGGTGTAATACCCTACTCCATTGTGGTGGTGGTGGATTGCCTCTAGGGCTGATGATGAAGAGTACAAGGGGTGAACAGCCTCCTGAGGTTGAGGTGTTCTTATGTGTAGGCTCTCGATCGGGTCGGATTGAGCTAAGGTGAGATGAGATGATGATCCGATCCTCCCTACTATGGTGGCTAGCTCTACTTATATAGGCCCTGGTCCATTTCCCAAATATCGAGCGGGAAGGGAGCCAACAATGGCGGGCCGATTTGAAGGGCGACAGCTAGTACAAGCTATCCTGACAAAAGTGGTCTTCGCCTGCGAAAAGCCTTGTGGTGACGCCGTCTTGGGCTCCATGATAACCTCCATCTTGCCGTCCTCCTAGTCTTGGTCTCGTTGCACCAATATAGCAACCTTTGCCTCATGCCTCGGTACTCTTCGCTTGCGCTAGCCTCCTTTGCACCAAAGAGGAAACAAGGACGCTGCGCGTGCTGGCGCCCGCTTGGCGCCTGCCTGGTGTTGTGCATCATGGCTCACGTCACGAGGGTCTCTTGAGGTTTGCCCCGCCTTGATATCTCTACTCCTCGTCAGCCTGCCTGGCTAGGCCACTTCCGAGGAGGTCTTGTGTCGTCCACCTCGTGAGGCTTGGACCCTCGCGAGGGTCTTCTATGCTTTGTTGGTGAAGATGGGTCGTACAGCCTGCTGGCTTAGCCACGCCGCGGGCCGCAAGCAGGCAAGTCCGGGGAGGCCCGTTCCCAGAACGCCGATAGTAGCCCCCGGGCCCAAGGTGCGCTCGGGCTTGGCTTCGCGGCGAAGCCAAGGGCCAAGTACGGAGCACTGCGGGCCCCCAAAGTCTGCAGCCTCGGTTGACGCGTGGCGGTTGATTGGACACGGGTGTCTCCGCTTCCCCATGCTGCCTCGGCAACTGCACGACTTGACAAGTCCCTGCGACATGCAAGGAAAACTATCATTACCTGTGATCGTGGGAGACGCCGGTTGGCCTTCTCTTGCTATAAATGGGGAGGGGGCGGAGCCCCCGCTGCCCATCTCTTCCTCGCTTGCTTGCTTCTTCCTCCTTGCTGCGCTGCTGACAACAATGGCGCCCATCAGAAAGTTTTCTACTGAAGAGAAAGGAAAGGCTCCCCGTGATGACCCGGGGCCTCTTCCGCCGAAGAAAAGGTCGATACATCGCCGTGATGAAGCGGCGATGCAGGTGGTGTTGAGGCCTTGGTGCAAACGGCCTCCTCCGGGGTACCCGCTGCTCTTGTATGCCCGAGCCAAGGGCTCAGGAGGACGAAGCGATGAGCAGCACCGCCCATGCCGCATCCGGGGTCACCGCGCCACGGCGACGCATGCCGTCACCCCTGGAGTTCATGTCGTGGACTCCTCGCGCGAGTTGGTGATGTGGGCGCCGATGCCTCCAAGCTCCTGGATCCGCTTCCCGCGGTTCTTCTCCGACGTGATGCCGCCGAGGGGGCCTCACGAGCTCTGGCTGCAGCATGCCGACTGCAGCGCTCCGGCGACCAGAGCGGAGATCGAAGCAGTCCCCACCGGCAAGATCTTCATGACTTGCGGCTCGGGCGAGATCGCGCGGGTCTGCCATGCGAGGGGCGCCCTCGCGATCCACTTTGAGTACGACGGCGTCTCCACGCTCTTCTTCAAGGTCTTTGATGCTGAGGGCCGCCGCCTGGAGTGCTGCTCCGGAGAGGAGCGTGAGGCTGACGCGCATCCCGCTCGCGGCCTCTCCAGCAGCAGCAGCCCTTGGGAGTCCAGCAGCTCTCCGGAGCTCTATGAGACTCCGGAGACGAGCGATGACAGCTATGTGCCCCCGAGCTCTCGCGCGCTCGGAGCGGAGCTGCGGCGTCCGGCCGTCGCCGTCGCTGATCTGGATGCGGTTGGCGCCGGCCTCCCATGGCCCACTGTTGATGATGGCGTCCACCACAGAAGGATGTAGATAGGATTCCCCTTAGTATCAGCTTTTGTTTCCTGCGATGAATCATGAATCATCCCGTGGGGGCATGTAAGGGTCCATAATATCTTTTGTGCTTATCTTCCCTGTTATGAGAATTTGGTGAACGCATGTCCCGTTGAGGCTCGGTCGCCCCTTTCTTTCGTCGCGATAGCTTGTTGCTCTACACCAACAGGTCCCGGTCCCCATGTAGGCTACAGCCGTCGCTGGTATGCCAGGTCGCGTGCCGTGGTCAAGGCCAGGAGGTGTGCGGCACGAGGTCCAGTAAGAGCCCCTGAGGCGCGATGCTCAGGAGGCCCCCCTTAGCGCTCAAGTAGCCATGGTAAGGCGAGAAAGGGAGTTGACGTGGCCGCAATGGGGTTGCGGCAAGGCGTGAGAGACCATTAGGCCCAAACATTTAGCCAGTCAAAGTGCAGGACTTATCTTGTTGATCTTGTGGCGACTCATGACGTTGCACTAGGGCTGTGCGCCTACTCCCGTGGCATAGCTAGGCTGGCCGATACGAGTTTCCCTCCCCTCATGCTCTCCTTAGTGCTCTACGTCCTTAGGTCCCAGCCCTCGAGCAAGCTCAGCCGCCGCTGGTATGCCAGGTCGTGATGCCGTGGTCAAGGCCAAGGGGTGAGGGCTGGAGAGCCAGTAAGAGCTCCTGAGTCGTGATGCTTAGGAGCCCCCCTTTTAACGTGCAAGTGAATTGCACGAGAGAAAAGGAGACTCGCGGTGCCGCCTGCTATTCTTCCCACAGGATCCCTGTGAACAAGCACAAGAAGAACATGGTTTGCCACTACAGCTGTCAGCCTGCCGCTGGTTGCTCTGGATGAGGAGAAGGCACTGAGGGCCTGGTGAGGTGACGTGTGTGGGGCGTGTCGTGAGCCAGAGCTTGACCGCTCAGATTTGTCGGCGTGGTAGGGACGGACCCATGCATCAGCGTCGTGCCTGTGTGGAGCCCCCGGGGGAAGACGATGATCGAGCAGGTGATAGCAGTTGGTAGGTTAAGCATCAAAGGCAAATCAGCTTGGATGGATGCAGGAAGATACATGTCGTCGGGTCCGGCCCGAGCAGCTTGGGGATGATGCAGCCCGAGGGGCGCCCCCAAACAAGGTAAGCTAAAGACATAAGCAAAAAGGGGTACATGCCGCATGGGATGGACCCACGCGGCCTGGGAATAATGCAGTTCGGGGGGCGCTCCCAGCTAAACGAGCTTGGAAGATGTCACCTGGTTCTGTAGACGAAGTAGAGTTGGTGCAGCTGAAGGTATGAGTTGAAGAAATGACTCCTCATGAGCCGCTAGAACCCTGAGCCTTGGGAGGCTCTGAGGGTTCGGGAGGTTCCCTGAAGACCATCTCCATCTCCTCTAGAACGGCGTGGTACCTGGCTTCCTGAGCCGCCAGGACACATCGCATGTTGCGCTGATAGGTCGACGCCACGCTCGGCAAGCCAAAAGGCATACGAACGTAGTTGTGCGGCGGGCCCTCGCAGCGGCCCACATGCGAAGGCCAGAAACGCTCCTGAGATGCAGCCCTGTTGACCCCTGGGACGTTGATGCAGACACATAGCCCAGCGTCCTCGCCAGGATGTGGAGCTGCGCCCCGTGGGCGGCTGTCGCCGCACATGTTCTTGCTTCTTGCAGTTATTGGGTGGTCTTGTTGATGAACTCCTCAGTGGTGGGTACTCCTTGCCCTGTGCTCTCCTGAGGGTCACGTGTCGTGAAGCATGCTTCCAAGTGGTGCCCAAGTGCCTCCCTCGTGAGGTTGGCAGGGTCTGAGGCCCTCCAGAAGAGAGCCCTCGAGCCCTGCCTAAGGAGGGCGCCAGGCATGCCTTCCTATCCGACGGAGGGAGGCGCCCCTGGAGTGGGCGTTGGTCCTGACGTGGCTTCTGCCGCGACGCCCTCCTCCTGAGGTCCTGCACGGCGCGGCTTCTTCTTCTTGGGGATGGCCTCCAGAGGGCCTTCATTTCTGCTGTCAGGGTCGTTGATTGCCGCGGCGTGAAAGGCACGCTCGAGGGAGCACACCACATCCCTCTCTTCACATGGGACCGTGATGATTCCTCCGCTTCCTGGCATCTTGAGAACGTTGCATCCGTGATGAGTGACTGCCATGAACTTGGCCAAGGCTGGATACCCGAGGATGGCATTGTACGGCTGGCGGATGTGCGCGACGTCGAAGTCGTTGAGCTCGGTGCGGTAGTTCTTGTGCTCCTCGAAGGTGACAGGCAGGCGGACCTGCCCTATCGGCGTGGTGGAGCCGTCGGTCACTCCTGAGAAAGGCTTGGTGAGCTGGAGCTCCTCATATGGCACTTGGAGGTTGTCGAACATATTGACGGACAATACGTTGAGCCCTGCGCCGCCGTTGATGAGGGTCTTGGTGACCTGCACATTGCTAATGACTGGGGCACACAGCATAGGGAGGGTGCCAGCGGTGGCTGCACACTTGATCTGATCCGCCGAGTTGAAAGTGATGGCGTATTGGGACCACCTGAGCGGGCGCGTGGCCTCGAGCTTGGGGAGCGCCGCGTTCACCTCGCGAGCAAACTTCTTGAAGATGCGCTGAGAGGCTGGGGCCTGGGCGCCGCCCAAGATGCAGGTGATCGCGCATGGCTCCTGGAAGCCCCAAGCCCCCTCGTCCTGGTGGTGGTCGTCGTTCCTTCTTGGTGGCAGTAGCGGGGGAAGACTCGCATTGCCCTGGGGGCGAACCTCACGCGGCGGGTCCCTCCAGGCGCCCTCACGAGGCTGGTCCTGCCAGCGGTCCTCGCGAGGCCGGTCGCGCCACTCCTGGTGCAGGCCACGGTCGTCCCAGCGTCTGCCTCCACGTCCTCCTCCGCGGCCGTAGCCCCGGTCATTGCGCTCGAGGCATCGACCATAGCGTCCTTCTCGTATGGCTCTGAGCTCTTGATAGTCGCTGGTGTTGTGGGTGTTCAGGTTGTGGAAGGCGCAGAACGGTCGGCCGTTCTTGGATGACTCGGGCTGATCTCTGCCCCGCTTGATGTCGGGCTCCGTTGCGAGCATAGCTGCTTCCTTGCGCTTCATGTCCTTGGCCTTGGCCTTCTTCTCCTCCGCGCCCATGGCTGGCATCTCAAGGAGAGAGAGGCACCCCTCCTCAGCTCTTGCGCACTTGGTCGCCAGGTTGAACAGCTCCTGAGATGTGCAGAGCTCCTCGTGGATGGCGAGCTCTTCCTTCATCTTGACGTCATAGACACCGTTGGAGAATGCGGAGATGATGGCCTCGTCCGTGACCTTGGGGATCTTGAGGCGGGTGTTGTTCTGGAGGGTCTCTCCTGGCTGCTGCCATATGCGGCGTAGATCACCCGTGGCCGGAGGACGGTCGCGAGTGCCCTGGAAGTTGGCGATGAAGCGGTCGCGCATCTCGTCCCAGGAGGATATCGATCCATGCTGCAGGTTCAGGAGCCAGGAGCGAGCTCCATCCTTGAGAGCCATGGGAAACCAGTTCTCCATGACATTTTCGTTGCTGTTGGCCGCTTCGATTCTCATCTCATAGAGCTGCAGGAACTCCGCAGGGTCGGCAGTACCGTCGTTGCGAGGAGGCAGATCCGGCTTGAACTTGCCCGGCCAGGCGACGCTACGCACCTCGGGGTTGAAGGCGCGACAGCCAGCCGTGGTTGCCGGGGCCCACTTCAGAGGTGGAGCTTGGTCTTGACGAGGTCCGCACTGCACTGCTACGGGCGGTGCGCGGTCTTGACTAGGTGGCACGGGGAGCGCAAGTGCAGCTTCTCGCGACCGCGAAATTTCTTGGCAGCTTCTCTCTTCGTGCGCGGGCGTCGGGCGCGGCGGATCATGCCGCAGAGCCGCGCGCCTTGGTGCCAAGGAGCCATCTTGGGGCTGAGGTGGTGGAGGCACGCCACGAGCCCCGTCGCCCGCGGCTGGTTGAGGGGGAGGCAGAGAGTGGGATGGCTCCAAAGAGCCCCCTGCGGCGCGGACGAGCTCGGCGACGCGGTCGAGCCACTCCTCGTAGAGGTGGTCGATGGGGCGGTAGCGCAGGAGCTCGTTTGCCGCGAGGAGCGCAGCCCGTGCCTCCATGGAAGGGCAGTGCACGTGAGACGAAGAACCGGCAGGGGTCAGCGATGGAGTGGCGGTGCGGCTGTCCTGCCGCACCATAGGATGCAGCGAGGACGCCTGCTGCTTGTTCCCCGCCGGACCGGTGGCAGCGTTGGCGAGGGGGGACGGAGAACGGAGATGTGGCCCGCCAATGGGAGCCATCTGAGCGATGCGGGCGGTCAGGGCAGCCCGGCGCTTAGCTCGAGCACAGCGAGCATCCACCATGGAGGCGACGGAGCGACGGAGCGATGAACTGATAGGAGTGAAGCTACGGCGCATCCCTACCTGGCGCACCAAATGTCGGATGTGGGGTTCCGACAAACCCTTAAGGTTCGAACACTGGGGTGCACGCGAAGTCTTTCCTTCCCACCAATCTACGCCCTAGCTCTCTAAGATCTTGCGGACGAGCTCGACAAACTCGCAACACAGAAAGATACGAGGTTTATACTAGTTCGGGCCACCGTTGTGGTGTAACCCTACTCCAGTGTGGTGGTGGTGGATTGCCTCTAGGGCTGATGATGAAGAGTACAAGGGGTGAACAGCCTCCTGAGGTTGAGGTGTTCTTGTGTGTAGGCTCTCGATCGGGTTGGATCGAGCTAAGGTAAGATGAGATGATGGTCCGATCCTCCCTACTATGGTGGCTAGCTCTACTTATATAGGCCCTGGTCCTCTTCCCAAGTATCGAGCAGGAAGGGAGCCAACAATGGCGGGCCGATTTGAAGGGGGACCGCTAGTACAAGCTATCCTGACAAAAGTGGTCTTCGCCTGCGAAAAGCCCTGTGGTGACGCTGTCTTGGGCTCCATGATGACCTCCGTCTTGTCGCCCTCCTAGTCTTGGTCTCGTTGCACCAATATAGCAACCTTTGCCTGATGCCTCGGTACTCTTCGCCTGCGCTGGCGTCCATTGCACCAAAGAGGAAACAAGGACGCTGCGCTCGCTAGCGCCCGCCAGGTGTCGGGCGTCATGGCTCACGTCACAAGGGTCTCGTGAGGTTTGCCCCACCTTGATATCTCCGCTCCTCGTGAGCCTGCCTGGATATGCCACTCCCGAGGAGGCCTTGCATCGTCCCCCTCGAGCCTCGCAAGGGTCCTGGATGCTTTGTTGGTGAGGATGGGCCGTACAGCCTGCTGGCTTAGCCACGCCGCGGGCCGCAGGCAGGCAAGTCTGGGGACCCCCGTTCCCAGAACGGCGACATCTGACGTTTGGACACTCCTACCTCTTTCTACCAATAAATATGTGGACCCCTCCAAATATCTGGGTCCAAACCCTAGCCCTGCTGCTCTCTACGCACCGGACACGTCCGGACGGCGCCGGACGCGTCCGCCGCCGCGCCCGCAGCCAATCGGCGTCCGCCACGTGGCGCCCGCCACTGCCTCCCGCACCG
>NC_041386.1:386041435-386073729 GCF_002162155.2 Triticum dicoccoides | reverse complement strand
AGATCCCACGTCCGGACCTCCAGGCCCGCGCGCTCGCCGCGCCGCCACGCAGTTGCGCCGCCGCCTCCGCCCGCCGCCGCCGCCGCGCTCGCCCACCCCAACGTTTGCCGCCGACCTTGCCGACCCCACCGCCGTGGTGCCCCGACCTCGCTGACCACGCCACCGTGTGGATCTGGCACCGCCCCGGCCTCCTTCGCGCCCCGACGCCACCGGCGAGCTCCGGCCAACTCCCTCCTCCTCTCCGGCTTCATCTCCGGCCACCGCGACCTCCATCTCCGGCGAACCCCGACGAACCTCGAAGAACACGCCCGAAACCCTAGATCTGTTTCGAAGGTGATGATTTTGTCTATGTCCCTAAATCCTGATATTTTCGTGCCCTCTTTGACATGCTTGATCTTCGCGCTCGGTGCTTCAAATCATGCATATGATATGTCAAAATGTTCGAACCGTTGAGCTCTTCATGTTAGAATCCTTTCCGTGCATGTTACTGTCTATTATGATGGCATTTTCATTGTTGCAAGAGTGCTATAAAATGTTAACTACTGGTGCTTAGCAGAACATGGTGATTTGTCATTTTTGTTGCATTTGATGTGTGCATAATATGAGCATGTGGTCTACATGTGTTTTGAACTACAAATACAATCTTTACAGAGGTGCAAGTCTTGTATTTTTTGGATCTATGTGGTGACTAGCACAAGCATGCAAAGTAGGCTCCACAATGTTGTTGTTTTCAGGGACTTAGGATTTTGCCAAGTCCTTGTCCTGCTGTTATTTTGATGCCATGTAAACTTGATGCTACCATGAGATCCATGCTTATTTTGAGATACTTCAGTAAGGATGTTTTGAACATGTGTTTATGATCTATCCATTCATGCCACTGGTTGCAAATATAGAGTGCTCTAGCATGTCATTTGCTTACTCTACTTTTGCTATATAATGTTCCTGGCAGGTTGTTAACATGTTAATCAACTTTTCCATGTGTTTTGCTAGTGATCCATGCATCCTATTAACTTGCTCTTGCCATGTTTAGTTTCAGGAACATGTCTTATTACTGTTGGTATGCTTGTTTTGTCATGCAATGCTTTGTGATGAGTGGCATGAGCTCGCAAAGTTGCTACCATGAATCTGTTTCTGCCATGTTCTGCTTTTCAGTCTGAAATTGTTAATAAAACTTGCTATGTTTACATGGGTGTCATCATATCTTTTGTGCCCTTTTGGCTATGTTCAGTAAGGTACTTTTTCTCTATGCATTTAGTAGAATCATCCCATGCCTTTATTTGCTATGATATGTTCTTGTAGCATGTTGTTTTCTTGCTCTAAACATGGCTTCCTGATGTTGTGTTTGACATGTTAGTATTTTCACCAAGTCTGTGAAGCTAATATCTTTTGCACTTTTTCCATGCCTGTTTGAACTTGTTCTAATGTGATTTAGTCGTAGCTCAGTGTTCATGTTTTGTCAAGCATCACTTGTACATCACTTCCATATGCCTTGTTGATATATTTGAGTGCAGTAGCTTAGTTTCTTGTTGCATTCTAAGTGCCATCATGATGTTAATCACAGTTTTGCACCATTCTTGTTTTTCTTGCCATTTGCAAACCGTACATCCGTTTCCGGTGATCTTTATAATGGTTTCAACCAAAATCATCTCATCTTTCCAGCGGCATGCTTTGCTTTCCAAGTTGATTCCTTGTTCATTCTTTCCCTTCCGGAGCATGCATATGCATTGCATATCATATCTTGCATATCATGCCATGTATTGCATCATGTTGCTTGTGCATTGCATTGTGATTGATTGTTGTTCCATTGATTGCGTTCTTGTTTTGGGTAGAGGCGGAAGACGAGTATGTGAACGAGGAAACTGTTGAGTACACTAATGAGGATCAAGCTTTCGACAACTCTAAGAACATTGCAGGCAAGATGACCATACCCTCGAAATCACTTCTATCTTTGCTTGCTCGTTGTTCGCTCTATCGTTATGTCGTGCTACCTACCACTTGTTATATCATGCCTCCCATATTGCTATGTCAAGCCTCTAACCCACCTTCCTAGAAAACCGTTGTTTGGCTATGTTACCGCTTTTTCTCAGCCCCTCTTACAGTGTTGCTAGTTGTAGGTGAAGTTGAAGTTTGTTCCATGTTGGAACATGGATATGTTGGGATATCACAATATATCTTATTTTTATTAATGCATCTATATACTTGGTAAAGGATGGAAAGCTCGGCCTTTTTCTTGGTGTTTTGTTCCACTCTTGTCGCCCAAGTTTCCGTCATACCGGTGTTATGTTCCTTGATTTTGTGTTCCTTACGCGGTTGGGTGTTATGGGAACCCCTTGACAGTTCGCTTTGAATAAAACTCCTCCAGCAAGGCCCAACCTTGGTTTTAACATTTGCCACCTAAGCCTTTTTCCCTTGGGTTCCGCGGACTCAAGGGTCATCTTTATTTTAAACCCCCAAGACAGTGCTCCTCTGATTGTTGCTCCAACCTGTCAACCGCCGGTGGCCACCAGGGGCGACTCTGGGCTGGCCTACCGGAAGTTTGGACAATCCAGTGTGCCCTGAGAACGAGATATGTGTAGCTCCTTTCGGGATTTGTCGGCACAGTCGGGCGGCTTTGCTGGTCTTGTTTTACCATTGTCGAAATGTCTTGTAACCGGGATTCCGAGACTGATCGGTTCTTCCTGGGAGAAGGAATATCCTTCGTTGACCGTGAGAGCTTGTGATGGGCTAAGTTGGGACACCCCTGCAGGGTATAAACTTTCGAGAGCCGTGCCCGTGGTTATGTGGCAGATGGGAATTTGTTAATATCCGGTTGTAGATAACTTGACACTTGACTTAATTAAATGCATCAACCGTGTGTGTAGCCGTGATGGTCTCTTTTCGGTGGAGTTCGGGAAGTAAACAAGGTCTTGTGTTATGCTTGAACATAAGTAGTTTTCAGGATCACTTCTTGATCACTTCTAGCTTCTCGACCATTTGCGTGCTTCTCTTCCCGCTCTCATTTGCGTATGTTAGCCACCATATATGCGTAGTGCTTGCTGCAGCTCCACCTCACTACCTTCTCCTACCCATAAGCTTAAATAGTCTTGATCTCGCGGGTGTGAGATTGCTGAGTCCTCGTGACTCACGGATACTTCCAAACAGTTGCAGGTGCCGATGATGCCAGTGTAGGTGATGCTACCGAACTCAAGTAGGAGTCCAACGAGGATCTGGGTCGTTACTACATTTCGTTTCTTGATGATTAGTAGTGGAGCCCAGTTGGGACGATCGGGGATCTAGCATTTGGGGTTGTATTCCTTTATTTTGGTTCCGTAGTCGGACCTTTTATTGTCTTTGGATGATGTATGGATTATTTATGTATTGTGTGACGTGGCGATTGTAAGACAACTCTTTATCCCTTTCTTATTAAGTACATGGGATTGTATGAAGATTACCCCTCTTGCGACAAAACTACCATGCGACTATGCCTCTAAGTCGTGCCCCGACACGTGGGAGATATAGCCGCATTGTGGGTGTTACAAGTTGGTATTAGAGCCATCCCCGACTTAGGAGCCCTCAGCTTGATCGAATCGCTGACGTTGTTGAGTCTAGAACAAAATGTTTTGAGTCTTAGGATTATATATATCAGAGAGTAGGATTCTTTTTACTCCTCGGTCCCTTCGTCGCACTAGTGAGGCCTCCTGACGTAGAAGTTTTGACTTCCCTCTCCTCAAATTTCACGAATTTTTTTAGGATCATGCGAGTATCTTGGAATCATTCCGATAGTCTTGTGACGAGAACATTGTTCTTGGTGCCTCCTGACATTTAGGGGTTGTGGCACCTGTCCTGGGAGTTGAGCTCTGAGGTGTTGTCGTCACAATTTTATCGTTGCAGTTCTGGAATACCTGAGTTCGCCAACATCGAAAATCTCTTTTATGTAGTTGTTGGTGAGATAACCTCGACGCCACCCAGTACTGGGTGGGAGTTCAGGAGTATTGCCATAACTCGTGTAACGGATGCTTTTCGAAGGTTGAGGTACATGATTACTGACGGTTTCTTGGTTATGTGTTCAAGGATGGATACAGCTGGATGTAGGAATTGTTAGTTTGGGTGAGATATTATGCTTCCCCTTTATCCCCAACACCTGATTACATAACCAGAAAGTTTCGGGAGTTTTATAGATGGAATTTCAAGTAGCTCTAGTATTTCTTCCCGCAGATATTTGGTTTGTGATTGGGCAATCCTTACCACTTATTTGTTCATATTCATACCTTGTTGCTTTATTCATCTACCTTTATCAAAGTGGCTTCTCAACTTAATGGACGTGTGATGATTTACTTTGGAATTCATTCGTTCATCCTTGTTCGAATGTTAAGACTATATGTTGCAATTTCGGTCCATTGATTCAGCATGTCTATCTGTCTATCAAGATTCTAACGGATGTCACCCTCTTCAGGATGGCTCCTCCAACGCGTCAGAATACGGACCGCAATGATGGAGATCAGTCAAACCCTCCGCCACCACCTCCACCTCCAGAGGCATGGCAAGCTGTCATGGAAGCCACCAACGCCAACACTCAGATGCTTTTGGAACTCTTGGAAGAGCGCAACCAAGGTTAAGGCAACCAAGGAAATCAAGGCCAAGGCAACAATCAGCCTCAGTTTGCTACCCTCAACCAGTTCCTCGCAAACAGCCGAAGTCTTTCAGCAAATGTGTCGAGGCCACAGACGCCAATGATTGGCTCATGGACATTTGCAAGCATTTTGAATGTAGCAATGTCACACCTGACGACTTTGTCAAGTTTGCTTTGTTTCAACTCAAGGACCAAGCTGCTGAGTGGTTTCTACAATACAAAGATTCCAGAGAAGGTCGTGTGATTACCTGGGATGATTTCCGCCGAGACTTCAAAGCTCATCACATCCCACCAAGTGTTGCTGAGAGCAAGCGTGAGGATTCCGCAATCTCAAGCAAGGCATCATGTCCGTGTATCAATACCATATCCGGTTTTAGAAACTTGCTCGCTTCACTAAACAAGACGTTCCTGATGAAAAGAGTATGATCTATCAATTCAGAGATAGCCTCGGAGAGGATCTGCCGTTAGCTCTCGTGCTTCTTGAGCCGACCAAGTTCGATCTATTTTCTACGGGGTGGGCGAGCGCGGCGACGGCGGGCGGAGGCGGCAGCACGGGAGGAGGCGGCGCAGGTGCGTGGCAGCGCGGGCGAGCGTGCTGGCCTGGAGGGCCGGACGTGGGCTCTCCGGGCCGGCGGTGCGGGAGGCGGTGGCGGGCGCCACGTGGCGGACGCCGATTGGCTGCGGGCGCAGCGGCGAACGCGTCCGGCGCCGTCCGGACGTGTCCGGCACGGAGAGAGGAGCGGGGCTAGGGTTTGGACCCGGAAATTTGGAGGTAGAAGGAGGTAGGAGTGTCCAAATGGGGTGCGGTTTTCGCCCACACGATCGTGATCCGACGGCGGAGAACATGGAGATAGTTTAGCTGGGTTATTGGGCTATTCTAGAGGGGTGTTGGGCTGCAACACAAAAGAGGCTTTTGCGGTTACCCGGTTAACCGTTGGGGTATCAAACGGGCCCCCGAATGGAATGAAATTTGACAGGCGGTCTACCTGTGGTGTGCCAAGGCCACTTGATAAATCTCGGCCCGTTCCGATAACGTTTATCTCCCGCTCATGAAAAGAGACAGGAGGGATGCGCCGGGTGCATGTGGGAGTGTTGGATTGCGAAATGGACAACGGGGAAAATGCTCGGATGCATGAGACGAACACAAATGCAAATGCGATGCACATGATGACATGATATGAAATGCATGACATGAACAAAAATGCAAAACAAAGACAAAATCCCAACCACGAAGGGAATCTCATAACTTAAAGCCGAAAATGGCAAGAGTCGGAGTTACAAATATAGCAAGTTACATCCGGGGTGTTACATCACTCAAGTAGTGGGGGTTGTGGCTCTCCTCACATGGGAATTGAGGCAACACATCATATATGTGGCGAGTGGTGAAGTCACTCTCACTCTCAATATGGTGGCACAAGTCACGCAAGTCATCATACGTCGTTGTAGTCAAAGGGAAAATCCATGCTCAACCATCTCGTCGCCGTCACCATGGATGAAGGCTGAAGATGGCACATCATCACTCTCCTCCATGACCGAATGGAAAATCCCAGCTCGATCATCTCATCACCGTCGTCGTGGATGAAGGCCAAAGATGGCACATCGTCACTCTCTCCTCCAAAGATGAAAACATCATCCTTGCTTGTCACCATGTCGCTTGCCCCCAAAGCTTGTTCCTTGATTACCTCCATAGTTGTAGTCGTCACCGCACCATCTTGAAAAAGAGTCGAAGTAGACTCGACATCATCAATGCCACAAGAGCATCGTCTTGGAGCTCGTCTGGCTTGGACATCATCGTGGTACTAGCCTCATGCTCGCCGTGTTGGAGTTTGGTCTTCGAGAGGTGTGCTTGGGGTCGAGAAGCCTTGGCATTCATGAGTTCTTGCTCCGCCTTGAGAGCACCAATGTAGTTGTCGTCGAGGGACTTGTAGTTCTCGAGGAAGATAGTCTTGGAGATGTCGTTATGCAATCCCATCATGAAGTGGAACTTCATCAAAATGGAGTCGTCCACGCCGGCTCGTCGCAAGGCATTCTTCATCTCCTTGAAGTACGCATCGATGGACATGTAGATTGGAGGCACGAACTCTCGCCACATAGCTCTCTTCGGCTTGGGCCAACTCATGTCGTAGCTATCCGAAGGTGTGTGAAGCCACCATGTGTACGCGTAGTCGTGGAAGCTTCTTGTAGCGCACTTCCCTAGATCTTTGGGAGGAACTTGATGTAGCTTGAGGTAGTCGTCCATTAAGCGCTCCCACTTGAGATACCCGTCGGGTTCTTGAGTCCCATAGAAAGGAATCGCATGGTCGGTGTCGAGGTCGTAGTAGCTCATGGAAGTCGCGGACTTGAGCTTAGGGAGCTTCTCTTGAGCGTAGTCTTGAGGTGCATGTTGGCGAAAATGTCGTATGTCCGTAGGTGAAGATGCCTTGAAGTCCCTTGGCGAAGATGCCAAGGGAGATGATGAAGTCATTGAGCGGTTGTTAGTGTTGAGCTCTTGACATTCACGTTCTCGTTGGTAATTGTCTCGACACCGATGTAACCTTGCCGGAGATGGTAGCTCAGAAGGATGTGCATTTGAGCGTCTTCTCGAAGATGAGGTAGATCTCTTGTAGGACTTGATGAGGGCTTTGATCTCCTCCATTTGAGCATCCATCTTGGCATATAATTTGTTGTTCATGGCACCAAACTTGTCGTTGTTGTTGTAGACCAAAGGGAGTGTGCTTTTCCTATCATCACAAGACTCGAGCAAATGTGAGTGGGAGAAAGAGAAGAACTAGACCAATACCCGATGCGGAAGATGGATCAATGATTGTCGGTGTCCTGGGAACGGCAGAAGCCAGACTTGCCTGCCTACGGCCCATGGCGTGGCTCCGATATCGGCCTGGTACGACCCAACTTTCAGCAAGAACAATCCAAGACTCTTGCGAGGGGACGAGCCTCACGAGGGGCCGAGCCTCGTGAGGCGGACGACACCAAGACCTCCCTGGGGGCGGCCTCACCAGGCTGACTCCCGAGGAGCGGAGATATCAAGGCAAGGTGCACCTCACGAGGTTCACATGACGTGAGCCATGACGACCAAGGCCAGGCAGGCGCCAGCGGGCGCAGTGTACCAGTTTACTCTTTTGTGTTGAGGCAAGCGCAGGCGCGGAATCCCAAGGAATCAAGCAAAGGTTTCCTTATCGGTGCAACAAGACCAAGACCGCGAGAACAGCGGGACGGAGGTCATCATGGAGCCAACCACAGCATCACCACCAGAGCCTTTTGCAGGAGAAGACTAATTTTGTCAGGATAGCTTGTACTAGTTGTCCCCCTTTAAATTTGGCCGTTGTGGGATCCCTTCCCACCTACATTTGGGAAGAGGACCAAGGCCACTATAAATAGGATTTAGCCACCACCATAGGGGAGGAGGATCATGGAGATTATCCTCTCACCCATCAGCTCATTGAGCTCAAGAACACCTCACCTCCCGAGGTTGTTCAACCATTGTACTAGTCCATCCTCAGGCCCTTGAGGCAATCCACCACAAAGCTAGAGTAGGGTATTACACCGGAAGGTGGCCTGAACCAGGATAAACAGTTGTGTCTCTTGTCCCTTGGGTTCGTCGAGCTAGGCCGTGGAATCGTTGACCGCGCATATCAAGATCCCCAAGGTGACGAACGAGTCCATCATTTCTATGTTTTCTGACGGCGTCCGCGACGACAAGATTAAGGAGGAGCTCGCCATCCATGAGGAGCTGTGCACGACCTTGTAGCTGTTCAACATAGCAACCAAGTGTGCAAGGGCTGAGGAGGGGCGCCTCTCCCTCCTCGAGCTTCTAGCTGCGGATCCAGAGGAGAAGAAGGCCAAGGTCAAGGACGTGAAGCACAAAGGGGTGGTCGTACTCGTAGCAGAACCAGACACCAAGCGCGGCCGAGATCTTCCTGAGTCGGCCAAGGGTAGCCGTATGTTCTGCGCCTTCCACAACGTGCGTACGCACAACACCAATGATTGTCAAGATCTCAGGGCCATTCGAGATGGACGCTTCGGTCGACGCCCCAAGCGCAACGACCGGGGCTACGGCCAAGGAGGTGGACGAGGTGGAGGACATTGGGACGACCGTGGGCCTCGCCAAGAGTGGCGCAACCAGCCTCACAAGGATCATTGGTAGGACCAGCCTCGTGAGGGCGGTTGGAGGGACCAACCTCGTGAGGAACGCCCTCGGGGTAACCCTGGTCTGCCCCCGCTGCTGCCGCCAAGAAGGAACGACAACCATCAATAGGACGAAGGGGTTGGGGGCTTTCAGGAGCCGCGCTCCATCGCTTGCATCTTGGGTGGTGCTCAGGCCCCAGCCTCCCAGCGCATCTTCAAGTAGTTCTCCCTAGAAGTGAATGCAGTCCTCCCCAAGCTCGAGGCTACGTGCCTGCTCAGGTGGTCCAAGTACGCCATCACCTTTAGCTCGGCGGACCAGCTCAAGTGCGCAGCAACTGCCGGCGTCCTCCCAATGCTCTGCTCACCCGTCATCAGCAATGTCCAAGTCACCAAGACCCTCATCGACGGTGGCGCAGGGCTCAGTGTCCTGTCCGTCGAAATGTTTGACAGCCTCCAAGTGCCATACGATCAGCTCCAGCCCACCAAGCATTTCTCAGGAGTGACAGATGGCTCCACCACCCCGATAGGGCAGGTTCGCCTCCCTGTCACCTTCGGTCCACGCGACAACTACCACACCGAGCTCATCAACTTCGATGTTGCCCACATCCACCTGCCATACAATGCCATCCTCGGGTACCCAGCACTAGCCAAATTCATGGCAATCACCCACCATGGCTACAATGTCCTCAAGATGCCGGGAAGCAGCAGAATCATCACGGTCCCTTGCGAAGAAAGAGACGCGGTGTGCTCCCTCGAGCGCGCCTTCCAAATTGCATCAATCGAAGACCCTGACAGCGCGGGTGCGCAGTACCCTCCTGAGGCCAACCCCAAGAAGAAGAAGCAGCTACTCCGTGTTGGGCCTCAGGGGAGAGGCACCTCCAGTGGCACCACTTTAGGATCCGCGCCGGCGCTTGGGGCACCTCCTTCCCTTGCATAGGGAGGAGCGCCCGGCGCCCTCCTCGGGCAGGGCTCGAGGGCTCTCTTCTGGAGGGCCTTAGACCTGGCAAACATCACGAGGGAGGTGATCGGGAACCACGTGGAGGAGTGCTTCGCGGCACGTTTCCCTCAAGAGGATACCGGGCGAAGAGCGCCCGGTGCTCGGGAGTTCACCACCAAGGCATCTCAGGAGCTTCAGAAGCAAGAGCAATATGTGGCGACCGCCACCCTCCTGGTGCCGCTCCCCACCCAGGAGAGGGAGGTGAGCTCTGCGTCTGCATCGACATCCCAGGGCTCAACAGGGCCGCATCTCAGGAGCGCTTCTGGCCTTCGCATGCTGGCCGGTGTGAGGGCCCGCCTCACAGCTGCATTCACATGCCGTTTGGCCTGCCGAGCGTGGCTGCCGCCTTCTAGCGCAATCTGCGGATCATCCTGGCAGGTCAAGAGGCCAGGCTTCACGCGGTCCTGGTGGAGATGGAGACGACCCTCTGCAGGCCACCTGAGCCTCTAGAGCCTCCCGAGGCTCAGGTCCCCGATGGCTCGTGAGAAGGACTTCTTCGCTACGTGACTTCAGCTACCCCGACACTCCTTCGGCAACCAAACCAGGTGACATCTTTCCAAGTTCATTTAGCTGGGAGCGCCCCCTGGGCTGCATTGTCCCCAGGCCGCGTGGGTCCTTCCCTGTGGCATGTATCTACTTGCATCTTTAGTTCACTCTGCTGGGAGCGCCCCACGGGCTGCATTAACCCTAGGCCGCTCGGATCCAACCCAGTGGCATGTATCGTTCTCACATTTACCTAAGCTAGTTGCTTTTCATGTGTAATCTATCTATGGATATCACCTGCTCGATTGTCACCTACCATGGGAGCCGCTCGCCGATTGTCTTTCTTCAAGATCCTTCGCATTAGAAGGCTAGGCACGGCGTCTATGCTCGGGCCCGTCCCTGCAGCGTTGATAAATCCAACGGCTGAGCTCTGTCTGGCGGGCCGGCCCCGTTCACGTCACCTCCTAGGGTCGTTGGTGCTTGGCCTTCTCGTGCGATAGCCTCAGGAAATCCACTCGGCATGGGTTGTCTAACCATCTTGCAGGAATGCCACAACCATCAAGAATCAAGACCAGGCGCAACCTGCCTTGAGGTAGGGCCTCGTGTGTCCCGCGCTGGCTCACAAGTGCCCAGATACACCTCGTCTAGCCCTGTCATGCAAGCCACGTGTCAGGGCGGGGCTGTACATGCCCCGGGGGCTCCACTCAGAGGGAGCCCCCTCCCACGTACCAGTGGAAGCACCATACTCTGCGCTGGCAATCGACACTGCCGAGGAGAGGCTATGCCCGTGCAAGTGCGGAAGCGCCATGGTCCGTCCTGGTGATAAACAACTGAGGGCGGACTCGCGGCCATATCAACCTCAGGGATCCTTTGGGCTCGGTGTCTGGCCTCATCGCAATGCCTCCCCTCGAGAGAGCAGCGCGAGGGGGCTGGGCATGGGGGCTGCGTTCGGGTCACACCCAAGCGTACGCCACCTAGGCAGGTCCCGCGGACCTGGTCGTCACGCGCCCTCCCAAGCGGAGCTAAGGTACGAAGGTCATTTGAACGTCAAGGGGGACTCCTGAGCATCACGACTCAGGAGCCTAACTGATCACATAGCCCCTCACTCCTTGGTCTGTCCTGGTGATCCGGCCGGCCCAATGGCGGCTGAGGTATGCATGGGGTCGGGCCCTGCTGACGTAGAACACTAGACCTACTCCCAGATCTCCTTTTTATAAGTTGTTTGCGGGTCAAGGGGGACTCCTGAGCATCACAACTCAGGAGCCTAACTGATCACGTAGCCCCTCACTCCTTGGTCCGTCCTGGTGATCTGGTCGGCCCAACGGCGGCTGAGGTATGCGCGGGGTCGGGCCCTGCCGACATAGAACATAAAGCAAATAGAAAGGAAATCTCAGAATTTCAAAGAAAATATTACAGGACATATTGTTCCCCTGAAATCAAATGAGAGTTTAACGCCTCCACGAGGCATGGTGCATATTGCAGAAGTTAAAATGGGAAAGGAGCCGCTAGCCGGTCGCCTCATCATCCATGAACGCCGCTGTCGCCGGCAAGGGATGCTTCTTCTCCAATGGCGTCACCTTCACCTGCACCACCACCCTGAGTTGTAGGATCGGTAGCGCCGCCGGTCGACGGCGCGGGAGCGAAGGCACGGAACCTCTTCAACAGGGCCTCCACCTGACCCTTCATGGCTGCAACGGCGGCCTCGTAATGCTCGTCTTTCACAGGCTCCAGCAGCTCGTCAAGGCGGGCGGCAGGATCACGAAGGTAGAGGTGGCTAAAGACGCACGTCAGCGCGGCTGAGGAGAGAACGCGGGCTTCTCCCTCTACCATGGGACCGATGCTGTTCACAACGTTCTCAAGCGCATCAACTAGGAAAGGAACCAGCTGGTTGGGGCCCTCGTTGCCGGTAACCAGCGGCTCCTCCAAGCCCTTCTCGTAGAGCAACTTCAGCGCCGTCCGAGCCTTCTATTCAAGGAGCTGGAAGGCCGTGCGGTCCTCAATTAGGACTTTCGCCTTGGCGTCAACCTCGACCTTCTCTGCCTTTAGCTTTTGCTCCAACTCCTCCAACCGGCCGCGCTCTGCGGCTTGCGCCTTCGCCAACTACTCCAGTTCAGCGTCGGGTTCCTTGACAGCGTCCTCTCAGGCTTTCATCTTCTCCTCCTCTGCCTTGCGGCCTCAGGCTTCCTCCGCGTGCTCCCTCCACATGGTCTCCAGCTCGGCCGCCAGCGACCGGCAGCGGTCCTGGGCGGCCTTGGCATCCTTCAGCGCGCACCTCGCGGGTGGCCACAGCCTGGGCGATGACCTCCCTGTCCTTCTCGGAGTTAGTGGCAGCTTGGCTCAGTGTCGCCCGGACGGACGCATCGGAATGCAGCCAGTTGGAGACTAGTTCCAGGCGTCCGGCCACCAGGCAACTGTCGGCCCCTTGAAGGTTTTCTTGCAGTAGGGCCACCGCAGAAAGAGCCCGCTCCAGGACGTCAGGAGAAGCGGAGGAACCTGGGGTCAGTAGCACGGTAGAAGGAGGAGGAAGAGGCGTCGTCGTCATCATGGCCTGGGAGGCAGGAGGCTCCTGAGCCTCTTGGACCCCAGCACCTAAGCCGGGTGTTGGCACCTCCGGAACCAGCGGGGCCTCGGGGGCTGACTTCTCCCGAGGATGCTCCACCCAGCCTTGCGAGGATGATCGGGATGGAGAAGCACGAACACCGTCTCCACCTTTACTCATGGAGAGGGGTGTGGCCGCAGGAGGCGATCTGGGCTCAAGCAATACCACCTCCCCCCTTCTCCTCTTCACCATAGGCGTCCACCTAGTTGCACAACGAAGAAGAAGAGTCAGAAGCAAGCGTCAGAAGCAAGCATCAGAAGCAAGAACAAGGCAGGACGAGAACACTTACTGGTCCACCGCGGCATAGTCCCTCCGCTTCAGGAGCTTGAAGCCGGAGAGCTTCACGACCCCAGGCGCGACCGCGCTAGCTCTGGGAACAGAAGCAGGGGCAGCAGCTGGGCCGGAAGCAGCTCCAAGCAATGGTGAGGCAGGAGCGTCGTCCCGAGAAAGCAGTGCCGACCTGCTCTTTGTCGGAACCACGGGCGGCTCCCCCTTCTCCGGGAGGATATCATCCTCGCCATCATCGTCAGGCAGGAGGGGGAGGATGTCGGCCTTGCGCAAGGGGGGGGGGGTCTCCCCCATCTACTCGGGGGCTTCTTCTAGGTCACGCTCCTCGTCCTCCTCCTCTCCGTCCCTGCGGGAATCACCAGAAGATACGTCCACCGTCGCCGTCGCCACAGGAATCTCAAAAGGCGCTGGCGGCACCAGGTCGCACCCGTCAAAGGTGGGCATGGCGGCCACGACCTGCGCCCCGTCCTTCCGGAGGAATAAGGGGACGTGGGGATTTGGCGGATACTCTTGGTCGTCTCCGACCAGGAGACAGAGGGCCACGGCCAGCTCCTCGTCGGACAAGGCCTTTGGGCTAAAGCGGAGCTTGTCTTCTCCATCCACAAGCGTCCACAGGGGGCGCATGCGCACCTGGAGAGGAGCCACCCGCTGCGCTAAGAATTCCTTCAAGAACATGGCCCCCGTCAGTTTCGCCGCCTTCGCCCTGCCCGGCCTCAGGCCGACGTTCATCTTCTCTAGCACCAGCTTCGCCCAGTTTTTAGTAAGCTTCATGCAGGACCACCCCTCATCAGGCCGGGGCATCCCCGTCGGCAGCTTTAGCCATGGATGGACATACTTGGCAGCCATCATAACCCACTTGCTCCTAAAGCCCTCGGCCTTCTTCCCGGTCTTCGAAATCACGTTGGCCTTGCCGGCTGCGATGAAGTTGGCGCACCCCGTGGTGTGGCCTTCATTGATCCGGAGGTAGAAGAAGTGGCGCGACAGTGCCACGGATGGCAACACCCCGACGTACGCCTCACGGTAGAAGGCAAAGATGGACAAGAGAAGAACGGAGTTGGGATGGAGATGAAGAGCATGTAACCCATAGTGCCAGAGGACCGCGTAGAAGAAGTCGGAGAAGGGGGAATGAGGCCGGCTGCGACGCTGCTCATGAAGAAGGGGTAGAAGGAACTCATCGTAGCTTCGGGCACGGCGGAGCCAGCCTAGAGTGTGGTCTCCCCCTTCTCTTTGTTCTCCCCCGCTGTCAGCAGTTGCGTCATGGCAAGGTTTTTTGCCGAGACATTGGGCGCCTCCAGGCCCGGCTCATACTAGGAGGGCGGCGAGTCAACCTTGGTCTTTCGGGCGCCATTGGTCGGAAGCTTGGAAGGAGATCAGAGCATATCTAGAGATTTCAGAAGAAAGGAGCAAGAGAGGGGATCTGGAGCAAGGCGAAGGAAGGCAATGAAGGCGGGCGTTCCCCATACCGGCCTTCTGTCAGTTGGGCAGTTGCCAAGGCTGCATGGGGAAGCGGAGATGTGCACGTCTAGTTAGTCACCACGCGCCAACCATGGACGCAGGCTGATGGGGCCTACGGTGCTCCGCTCTTGCCCTTTGGCTTCGCCTCGAAGCCAAGCCCAAGCGCCCCTTGGGCCCGGGGGCTACTGTCGGTGTTCTGGGAACGGGGGTCCCCAGACTTGCCTGCCTGCAGCCCGCAGCATGGCTCCACCAGCGGCCCCGTATGGCCCATCTTCACCAGCAAACATTCAAGACCCTCGCGAGGGGCCAAGCCTCACGAGGTAGACGATGCAAGACCTCCTCAGGGGCAGCCTCTCCAGGCTGGCTCGCGAGGGGCAGAGAGATCAAGGCGAGGGGCACCTCGCGAGGTTCCTGTGATGCAAGCCATGACAACCGGAACTAGGCGGGCGCCAGCGTGCAGTGTCCTCGTTTCCTCTATGGTGCTAAAGGGGCAAGCGCAGGCAAGGAGTCCCGAGGCATCAGGCAAAGGTTTCCATATCAGTGGAACAAGACCAAGACTAGCAGGACGGCAAGAGGGAGGTCACTGTGGAACCCAAGGCAGCGTCACCACCAAAGCTTTTGGCAGGAGAAGACCACTTTTGTCAAGATAGCTTGTACTAGTTGTCTCCCTTCGAATTTGGCCATTCTGGGATCCCTTCCCACTCGATATTTGGGAAGAGGATCGGGGCCTCTATAAATAGAACTAGCCACCACCAAGGAAGGCAACTGATTCAGACCCAGATCATCCCGAACCACACAAGTTCACCACGCATAAGAACACCTCTCCTCAGGAGGCTGTTCTTCCCTTTTAACTGTTCATCCTCGGCCCAAGATGCAATCCACCACACCACACTGGAGTAGGGTATTACACCACAACGATGGCCCGAACCAGTATAAATCTTGTGTCTCGTGTTCGTTGGGTTCGTCGAGCTAGGCTGTGAGATCATAGAGTGCGTGAACAAGAGAGGGGGAGAGATCTTCGTGCGCACCCAAGTGTTCGAACCTCAAGGGTTTTGGCGGAACCCGAAATCCGACAAGTACATCCAGCGCTTCAATAGCGTTCGCCTCAAGATCCCCAAGGTTTCGAACGAGGCCATCATCTCGGTGTTCTCCGATGGCGTCTGTGATGTCAAGATGAAGGAGGAGCTCGCCATCCATGAGGACCTGTGCACGGCTCTGGAGATGTTCAACATGGAAACCAAGTGTGTGTGATCTGAGGAAGGGCGCCTCTCCCTCCTCGAGCTCCCAGCAGCTGACCTAGAAGACAAGAAGGACAAGGCCAAGGACGTGAAGTGCAAGGGGGCGGCCATGCTCGCGGCTGAACCAGAGCTGAAGTGCAGTTGCGACCACCCAGAGTCGTCCAAGGGCAGCTATCCCTTCTGCGTCTTCCACAATGTACACAGCGACAAAAGAAACGACTGCCAGGAGCTCAGGGCCATATGCGACGGGCGCCTCGGTCGACGCCCCGAGCGCAACAATCGGGGCTATGGCCGTAGAGGAGGCAGAAGTGGAGGACGCTGAGAAAACCGTGGCCCCCACCAGGAGTGGCGAGACCAGCCGCGTGAGGATTGCTCGCAGGGCCAGCCCCGCGAGGGCACCTGGAGAGATCAGCCTCATGAGGACCATCCTTAGGGCAACGACGGCCTCCCTCCACTACCACCACCATCAAGAAGGAACGACGACCACCACCAGGACGAGGGGGTTGGGGGCTTCTAGGAGCCACGTGCCATCGCCTGCATCTTGGGTGGCGCTCAGGCCCCAGCCTCTCAGCGCATCTTCAAGTAGTTCACTCGCGAGGTGAACGCGGCCCTCCCTGGGCTCGAGGCCACACGTCCGCTCAGGTGGTCCAAGTGCACCATCACCTTCAACTCGTCTGACTAGCTCAAGTGCGCGGCAACTGCCGGCACCCTCCTGATGCTTTGCTCGCCCATCATCAGTAATGTCCTCATCACCAAGACCCTCATCGATGGTAGAGCGGGGCTCAATGTCCTTTCCATCGAGACGTTTGACCACCTACAAGTACCATATGATCAGCTGCAACCCACCAAGCCTTTTCTCAGGAGTGACCGACGGCTCCACCACCCCGATAGGGCAGATCCACCTCCCTGTCACCTTCAGCCAACGCGACAACTACCGCACGGAGCTCATCGACTTCGACATCGCCCACATCCGCCTTCCGTACAATGCCATCCTAGGGTATCCAGCCCTGGCCAAGTTCATGGCGGTGACTCACCATGGTTACAATGTCCTCAAGATGCCTGGGAACCGCGACATCATCATGGTAGCCTGCGAGGAGAAGGATGCGGTGTGCTCTCTCGAGCGCGCTTACGAGGCCGCAGCGATCGAGGCCAACTAACGAGGGCACCATCCACCCTCCCGAGGCGGCCCCCAAGAAGAAGAAGAAGCTGCTCTACCAAGAGCCTCATTAGCGCGGTGTCTCTAGGACACCACCTCAGGACCTGCACCCACGGAAGGGGTGCCTCCCTCTCGCGCATAGGAAGGCGCGCCCAGTGCCCTCCTCAGGCTAGGCTCGGGGGCTCTCTTCTGGAGGGCCTCTAACTTAGCCAATGTTACGAGGGAGGCGCTCAGGCACCAGGTGGAGGCATGCTATATTGCACGCTTCCCTCGCAAGGGCACAAGGCACAGGGTGCCAGGTGCTCAGGAGTTCATCACCAAAGCGACAGATGAGCTTCAAGAGGCGAGAGCCATGCGCGGCGACCACTGCCCACCACCTGGCATGGCTCCTTTTCCTAGCGAGGACAACGAGCTGCGCGTCTGCGTCAACATTACGGGGCTCAACAGGGCCGCATCCCAGGAGCGCTTCTGGACATCGCACGTTTGTCGGTGCGAGGGCCTCCCTCATAGCTACGTTCGCGTGCCTTTTGGCCTGCCGAGCACGGGTTACCTTCCGGCGTCGCCTGCGAAGCATCGTGGCGGCTCAGGAGGCCAGGCACCACGTGGTCTTGGCGGAGATGGCGACGGTTCTTCACGAGCCTCCCGAGGTCCAGGACCCAGGCGGCTCGTGAGGAGCGACCTCTATAGCACGCATCTTCGGCTACTCCAACATCTCTTTAGCAACGGAGCCAGGTGACATTTTCCAGTTTATTCAGTTGGGGGCGCCCCACGGGCTGCATAATCCCTAGATCGCATGGGTCTGTCCTTGTGACATGTATCATTCTTGAATCTTCAATTCGCTTTGTTGGGGGCTCCCCTCGGGCTGCATCATCCCCAGGCCGCGTGGGTCTGTCCCTGTGGCATGTGCCATTTTGCATCTGTCAAAATTAGCGTTATCAACTTCCATGAGACGATTTATGTTATCACCTGCTTGCCTATTGCCCTTCCCGGTTTCCTGCATTACTGAACAGCCTCCTGCTCATCCCGCAACGGGGGCTACACATGCTGGCATGACGCTTGTGCTCGGGTCCGTCCCTGCAATGCTGACAAACCTAAGAGATCGAGCTCTGGCTCGCGGCCCACTCCGCGCACGTCACCTCACCAGATCCTCAGTGTCGTCATCTTCTTGTGGAAAGATCAGCGGCCGAACAGCAAAACGCGATTATGAGTTATATTACCCTCTCGGACTAACCCGCAGGAATCTCCAGAGCTTAACTACAGGCGGCCCCGCCGGCCGCCCCTTTTTTACGTGATTCACTTGCGCATTATAGGGGGGCTCCTGAGCATCACGACTCAGGAGCTCCTACTGACTCTCCAGCCGTCACCCCTGGCCTTGACCACGGCATCACGACCTGGCATACCAATGGCGGCTGAGTCTCGCTCGAGGGTCGGGATCCGAGGATGCAGAGCAATTAGATGAGCAAATAAAGGAGAGGCCAACACGAGCCCTACCTAGTAACACCATCGCTAAAGCGAAAATCGGGCGTCGCACAAGGAACCACCTCAGGCTTGCCAAAAGATAAGTCACCCGTGCATGACAGCGTAAATCTCTCTGTCCGTAGTTCTCCACTCTCGTAAAGTCGCTCCGGCAATGCTACTTCCCTTTTCGGCCTCCAGGGAGCTGCTTGCACGCCGAAGGGGACCTCTTGAGCATCGCGCCTCAGGAGCTCTTACCGGACCTCGGTCCGCTCACCTCCTGGCCTTGACCATGACATCGCGACCTGGCATACCAGCGACGGCTGAAGCCTGCCTGGGGACTTGGACCTGCCGGCGTAGAGCGCTAAGCTACCACGAGAACAAAAAGGGGGAGCAATGCCCAAGCGGGACATACAGCCACAACCATTTACTCGGATTAGTAAACTTCAGAGCAAAAGCATTACAAGGTTTTTACATGCCCTCACGGGGTTCGTCTCGATTCCTCGTAGGGAACAAAAGAAAAAAAAACTTCAAGGAGCCCGAGCTACGGGCAACACCATCCATGCCATCATCAACAGTGGGACACGTGAGGCCGGCGCCAACCCCATCCAGATCATCTTCGATGTCGAGCGGATGTTGTTGCCGTGCTCCGGGGCACGGTGAGAGCTTGGAGGCATGTAGCTGTTGTTGCTCGACTCAGGAGACTTGCTGGGCTCGGGAGAATCGCTGGACTCCCAGGAGTCATTGCTGCTTCTAGGGGAGCTGGCGGCAGGACTGGAAGCAGGCTCAGCGCCCGCTGTCGCGTCATGCTGGCGGCTTCCCCCGGGGCAGCACTCCAGACCGCAGCCTTCCTTATCGAATACCTTGAAGAACAGCATGGAAGTGCCATCGTACTCCAAGTGGATGGCGAGGGCCCCGTCCGCGCGGCGGGAATGGGCGACCGCTGATGTCTACTACACAACCTTCTTCTTGTAGATGTTGTTGGGCCTCCAAGTGCAGAGGTTTGTAGGACAGTAGCAAATTTCCCTCAAGTGGATGACCTAAGGTTTATCAATCCGTGGGAGAATAAGGATGAAGATGGTCTCTCTCAAACAACCCTGCAACCAAATAGCAAAGAGTCTCTTGTGTCCCCAACACACCCAATACAATGGTAAAATGTATACGTGCACTAGTTCGGCGAAGAGATGGTGATACCAGTGCAATATGGATGGTAGATATAGGTTTTTGTAATCTGAAAATGTAAAAAGAGCAAGGTAACTAATGATAAAAGTGAGCACAAACGGTATTGCAATGCTTCGAAACAAGGCCTAGGGTTCATACTTTCACTAGGGCACGTTCTCTCAACAATAATAACATAATTGGATCATATAACAATCCCTCAACATGCAACAAAGAGTCACTCCGAAGTCACTAATAGCGGAGAACAAACGAACAGATTATTGTAGGGTACGAAACCACCTCAAAGTTATTCTTTCCGATCAATCCATTGGGCTATTCCTATAAGTGTCACAAACAGCCCTAGAGTTCGTAGTAAAATAACACCTTAAGACACAAATCAACCAAAACCCTAATGTCACCTAGATACTCCAATGTCACCTCAAGTATCCGTGGGTATGATTATACGATATGCATCACACAATCTCAGATTCATCTATTCAACCAACACAAAGAACTTCGAAGAGTGCCCCCAAGTTTCTACCGGAGAGTCAAGACGAAAACGTGTGCCAACCCCTATGCATAGATTCCCAAGGTCACGGAACCCGCAAGTTGATCACCAAAACATACATCAAGTGAATCAATAGAATACCCCATTGTCACCATGGGTATCCCACGCAAGACATACATCAAGTGTTCTCAAATCCATAAAGACTCAATCTGATAAGATAACTTCAAAGGGAAAACTCAATCCATTAGAAGAGATAGAGGGGGATAAACATCATAAGATCCAACTATAATAGCAAAGCTCTCCATATCAAGAACACGAGAGAGAGAGAGAGAGAGAGAGAGAGAGAGATCAAGCACATAGATACTGGTACATACCCTCAGCCCCGAGGGTGAACTACTCCCTCCTCATCATGGAGAGCGCCGGGATGATGAAGATGGCCACCAGTGATGATTCCCCCCTCCGGTTGGGTGCCGGAAGAGGGTCCCGATTAGTTTTTGGTGGTTACAGAGGCTTGCGGTGGCGGAACTCCTGATCAAGGTTTCTTTTTGGGGGTTTCTGTATTTATAGGAATTTTTGGCATCGGTCTCACGTCAGGGGGGTCTCCGAGTCATCCACGAGGCAGGGGCGTGCCCAGGGGGTAGGCACGCGCTCCACCCTTGTGGATGGCTCACGACTCTTCTGGCCCAACTATTTTACTCCGGGAGCTTCTTTTGGTCCATAAAAATCATCAAAAATTGGCACGTCAATTGGACTCCATTTGGTATTCCTTTTCTGTAAAACTCAAAAACAAGGAAAAAACTGAAACTGGCACTAGGCTCTAGGTTAATAGCATATAAATGCATATAAAACATCCAAGATGGATAATATAATAGCATGGAACAATCAAAAATTATAGATACGTTGGAGACGTATCAAGCATCCCCAAGCTTAATTCCTGCTCGTCCTCGAGTAGGTAAATGATAAAAACAGAATTTTTGATGTGGAATGCTACCTAACATATTTATCCATGTAATCTTCTCTATTGTGGCATGAATGTTCAGATCCGTATGATTCAACAACAAAAGTTTAATATTGACATAAAAACAATAATACTTCAAGCATACTAATAAAGCAATCATGTCTTCTCAAAATAACATGGCCAAAGAAAGTTATCCCTACAAAATCATATAGTCTGGCTATGCTCCATCTTCATCACACAAAATATTCAAATCATGCACAACCCCGATGACAAGCCAAGCAATTGTTTTACACTTTTGATGTTCCCAAACCTTTTCAACTTTCACGCAATACATGAGCGTGAGCCATGGACATAGCACTATAGGTGGAGCAGACGGTGCTTGTGGAGAAGACAAAAAGGAGATAGTCTCACATCAACTAGGCGTATCAACGGGCTATGGAGATGACCATCCATAGATATCAATGTGAGTGAGTAGGGATTGCCATGCAACGGATGCGCTAGAGCTATAAGTGTATGAAAGCTCAAAAAGAAACTAAGTGGGTGTGTATCCAACTTGCTTGCTCACGAAGACCTAGGGCAATTTGAGGAAGCCCATCGCTGGAATATACAAGCCAAGTTCTATAATGAAAAATTCCCACTAGTATATGAAAGTGACAACATAGGAGACTCTCTATCATGAAGATCATGGTGCTACTTTGAAGCACAAGTGTGGTAAAAGGATAGTAGCATTGCCCCTTCTCTCTTTTTCTCTCATTTTTTTTGTTTTTTGGGGCCTTCTCTTTTTTGTTGGCTTTTCTCCTTTTTTTTATTTCCTCACATGGGACAATGCTCTAATAATGAAGATCATCACACTTTTATTTACTTACAACTCAAGAATTACAACTCGGTACTTAGAACAAAATATGACTCTATATGAATGACTCCGGCGGTGTACCGGGATCTGCAATGAATCAAGAGTGACATGTATTAAAGAATTATGATCATTGGCTTTGCTGAAAATATGATGTCAACTATATGATCATGCAAAGCAATATGACAATGATGAAGCGTGTCATAATAAACGAAACGGTGGAAAGTTGCATGGCAATATATCTCGGAATGGCTATGGAAATGCCATAATAGGTAGGTATGGTGGCTGTTTTGAGGAAGGTGTATGGTGGGTTTATGGTACTGGCAAAAGTTGCGCGGTACTAGAGAGGCTAGCAATGGTGGAAGGATGAGAGTGCGTATAATCCATGGACTCAACATTAGTCATAAAGAACTCACATACGTATTGCAAAAATCTATTAGTTATCGAAAGAAGTAGTACGCGCATGCCCCTAGGGGTATAGATTGTTAGGAAGACCATCGCTCGTCCCCGACCGCCACTCATAAGGAAGACAATCAAAAAATATCTCATGCTCCAACTTCGTTACATAACGGTTCACCATACGTGCATGCTACAGGACTCACAAACCTTAACACAAGTATTTCTCAAATTCATAATTACTCACTAGCATGACTCTAATATCACCATCTTCCTATCTCAAAACAATAATAAAGAATCAAACTTCTCATAGTATTCAATGCACTTTATATGAAATTTTTATTATATCCCTCTTGGATGCCCATCATATTTGGACTAAATTTATAACCAAAGAAAACTACCATAGTATTTAGAGACTCTCAAAATGATATAAGTGAAGCATGAGAGTTCAACAATTTCTTCAAAATAAAACTACCGCCATGCTCTAAAAAGATATAAGTGAAGCACTAGAGCAAACGGCAAACTACTCCAAAAGATATAAGTGAAGCACAATGAGTAGTTGAATAATTATGTAACTATGTGAAGACTCCTTCTCATAAATAAAATTTTGGATCTTAAGTACTTTACTCAAATAGCAAGCAAAACAAAATAAAATGACATCGCAAGGATTGCACATATCATGTGAAGAAGAAAAAACTTAGGCTCAACCGAGGCTAACCGATAATTGTTGATGAAGAAAGGTGGGATGCCTATCGGGGCATCCCCAAGATTAGATGCTTGAGAGTTCTTGAAATATTAATTAGGGATGCCTTGGGCATCCCCAACCTTGAGCTTTCATGTCTCCTTAATTCCTCTCATATCATAGTTTCCTGAAATCTTAAAAACTTCATGCACACAAAACTCAACAAGAACTCATGAGATAAGTTAGTATAAATCAACGCAAAACCTTCTCATTCACTAAAATTATAATTTTACATTTCATACTAAATTCCTCTGCATATTTAATACTCCTATCATCAAATAGAATCATTAAGCAAGCAAACATATGCAAACATAACAACAATCTGTCTAAACAGGATAGTCTGTAAAGAATGCAAGAAGAATCATACTTCTTTAACTCCAAAAATTATGAAAATTTACCACACTGTAGATAATTTGTTGTTACTCATTTTGTAAAAATTTCAAGATTTTATCATGTTCTGACTATTCACAAATATTCAAAACATAACGGAAAACTTTTTGTTTTTAAAACAACAACATATGGACTTGCAAAATAAGCATGGTAAAGGCTATACTTGACCTTTTTATTGAAGTAAAAGACGCAAAATATTACTGTAAATAACAGCAAGCAAATCCTAATAAAAGAAAATGACGCTCCAAGCAAAACACATATCATGTGGTGAATAAAAATATAGCCCCAAGTAAAGTTACCGATGAACGAAGACGAGAGAGAGGATGCCATCCGGGCATCCCCAAGCTTAGGCTCTTGGTTGTCCTTTAATATTACCATGGGGTGCCTTGGGCATCCCCAAGCTTAGGCTATTTCCACTCCTTATTCCGTAGTCCATCAAATGGTTACCCAAAACTTGAAAACCTCACAACACAAAACTTAACAGAAAACTCGTAAGCTCCGTTAGTATAAGAAAGCAAATCACCACTTCGGGACTGTCAAGACACGATTCATATTTTTTCTCACATTATCCTACTTTACCCTATCATTTCTACAATTTATATTAAGCAATATAAGCCATAGGAACTAGAAAACAAGCAAATTATGCATCGAAAACAGAATCTGTCAAAAACAGGACAGTCTGTAGTAATCTGCAACTCCAGAATACTTCTGTAACTCCAAAAATTCTGAGGAATTAGGAAGTCCTAGGAAATTTTTTTATTAATCTTCTGCAAAAAGAATCAGTATTGTATCACGCTTCAGTTAAAAATGAGAATTGTTTACCTGAGCGCAAAAGTTTCTGTTTTTCAGCAAGATCAAACCAACTATCACCGTAAGCCCTCCCAAAGGTCTTACTTGGCACTTTATTCAAACAAAAGTTATAAAACATGATTACTACAGTAGGTTAATCATGTTTACACACAAAAACAGTAGGGGTAAATATTGGGTTGTCTCCCAACAAGCGCTTTTATTTAATGCCTTTCTCGCCAAGCATGATGATTTCAATGATGCTCACATAAAAGATAAGAATTCAAACATAAAGAGAGCATCATGAAGAATATGACTAGAACATTTAAGTATAACCCACTTCCTATGCATAGGGATTTTGTGAGCAAAAAATTTATGGGAACAAGAATCAACTAGCATAGGAAAGCAAAACAACCATAGCTTCAAGATTTTCAGCACATAGTGAGGAAACTTGATATTATTGCAATTCCTACAAGCATATATTCCTCCCTCATAAAAAAATTCAGTAGCATCATGAATGAATTAAACAATATAACCATCACATAAAGCATTATTTTCATGATCCCCAAGCATAGAAAATTTACTACTCTTCACATAAGCAAAATTCTTCTCATTTGGAATAGTGGCAGTATAATAAGAAACTCGAATACTATAAATTGTTTCCACATTAAAAGAGTAATGTTCAGAAAAAGGGTAATCGTAATCATGAAAAGTTTTATAAATATAATCATCACTACTTTTTATAACATAAGTATCATCACAATAATCATCATAAGTAGCAACTTTGTTCTCATCATAATCAATTGGAACCTCTTCCAAGATAGTGGAATCATTACTAAATAAAGTCATGACCTCTCCAAATCCACTTTCATAATTGTCACAATAAGATTCAACACCATCCAAAATAGTGGGATCATTACTTCCTAAAGTTGACACTCTTCCAAACCCACTTTCATCAATATAATCATCATAAATAGGGGCTATGCTATCATCATAATAAATTTGCTCATCAAAACTTGGGGGACTAAAAATATCATCTTAATCAAACATAGCATCCCCAATCTTGGGACAAACATTAATTGCAGCAAATAAATTCTCAAACATGTCATTCTCATCAAACATAGCATCCCCAAGCTTGGGCCTTTGCATATCATAAGCATAATCACTGTCATCATTAATAGTATGGATAGCACCAATAGTATAGCAATTATCATCATCACAATGAGTAATAGGAGCAACATCATTTGGGAGGGATACCTTTTTACCTTTGCTTCTCAATATTTTCTTTTTCTTCTTCACATTATGTGTGGGTTTAATCCTGTTTTTGGAGCTCCTTATTAATGAGATTGGTTGAATAGAAGGCTCCTCCTCGTTACCTGATTCATCATAAGAAATAATAGGAGGATATTGGGAAGTCTCTTCTCTTTCATTAGTATTCTCTTCATCTTCTATTTTTTCTTGTCTTTATGTAATTGGCAATATAAGGATTTTCAATGCAATTCACCGCACAATACATATAAATTTCCTCTAGATCAAAATCAAGAACTGTCTCAAGGGCAAATTCTGGAATATCCTTAGTTATATGTTTCATTTCTTCATAACCCAGAAGCAAACTAAGTTCATTATGATGCGCAAGGGAAATCAAGTCATCACAATTTTTGGACACGATTCGATCATGAAACAATTTGAATTGGATATTTAAATGACAATGTCCATTGCAAAGTTCACAAGGATGGCTAAGAAAATTTAAATTTTCAGCACAAACATCTAGCCTTTCTTGCAACCATTTAGTTTCTAAATACTTATGCCTCTTGCAAAATCTATCTTCCCCATTTGTTGTGTACTTGCAAATCTATGTACTCCACAAAAGTTGACATCCTTATAAGAGACATTTTCATCATGACTAGTGCAATCATCATTAGGACTATGGATATTCAAAGAGTTCATACTAACAACATTGCAATCATGCTCGTCATTCAAAGATTTAGTGCCAAGCATTTTATTGCATTCTTCTTCTAACGTTTTGGCACAATTATCGGAATCCTTATTTTCACGAAAGATAATAAAAAGATGAAGCATATGAGGCACCCTCAATTCCATTTTTTGTAGTTTTATTTTCTAAACTAACTGGTGATAAAACAAGAAACTAAAAGATTTGATTGCAAGATCTAAAGATATACCTTCAAGCGCTAACCTCCCGGGCAATGGCGCCAGAAAAGAGCTTGATGTCTACTACACAACCTTCTTCTTGTAGACGTTGTTGGGCCTCCAAGTGCAGAGGTTTGTAGGACAGTAGCAAATTTCCCTCAAGTGGATGACCTAAGGTTTATCTCAAACAACCCTAAAACCAAATAGCAAAGAGTCTCTTGTGTCTCCAACACATCCAATACAATGGTAAATTGTATAGGTGCACTAGTTCGGCAAAGAGATGGTGATACAAGTGCAATATGGATGGTAGATATAGGTTTTTGTAATCTGAAAATAAAAATACAGCAAGGTAACTAATGATAAAAGTGAGCACAAACAGTATTGCAATGCTTCAAAACAAGGCCTAGGGTTCATACTTTCACTTGGGCAAGTTCTCTCAACAATAATAACATAATTGGATCATATAACAATCCCTCAACATGGAACAAAGAGTCACTCCAAAGTCACTAATAGCGGAGAACAAACGAACAGATTATTGTAGGGTACGAAACCACCTCAAAGTTATTATTTCCGATCAATCCATTGGGCTATTCCTATAAGTGTCACAAACTGCCCTGGAGTTTGTAGTAAAATAACACCTTAAGACACAAATCAACCAAAACCCTAATGTCACCTAGATACTCCAATGTCACCTCAAGTATCCGTGGGTATGATTATACGATATGCACCACACAATCTTAGATTCATCTATTCAACCAACACAAAGAACTTCAAAGAGTGCCCCCAAGTTTCTACCGGAGAGTCAAGAAGAAAACGTGTGCCAACCCCTATGCATAGATTCCCAAGGTCACGGAACCCGCAAGTTGATCACCAAAACATACATCAAGTGAATCAATAGAATACCCCATTGTCACCACGGGTATCCCACTCAAGACATACACGAAGTGTTCTCAAATCCTTAAAGACTCAATCCAATAAGATAACTTCAAAGGGAAAACTCAATCCATTACAAGAGATAGAGGGGGAGAAACATCATAAGATCCAACTATAATAGCAAAGCTCGCGATACATCAAGATCGTGCCATATCAAGAACACGAGAGAGAGAGAGAGAGAGAGAGAGAGATCAAACACATAGCTACTGGGACATACCCTCAGCCCCGAGGTTGAACTACTCCCTCCTCGTCATGGAGAGCATCGGGATGATGAATATGGCCACCGGTGATGATTCCCCCCTCCGGTAGGGTGCCGGAATAGGGTCCCGATTGGTTTTTGGTGGCTACAGAGGCTTGCGGCAGCAGAACTCCCGATTTAGGTTTATTTTTGGGGTTTCTATATTTATAGGAATTTTGGTGTCGATCTCACGTCAGGGGGGTCACCGAGTCATCCACGAGGCTGGGGGCGCGCCCAGGGGGGTAGGGCGCGCCCTCCACCCTCGTGGATGGCTCGGGACTCTTCTGGCCCAACTATTTTACTCCGGAGGCATCTTTTCGTCCATAAAAAATCATCAAAAATTGGCATGTCAATTGGACTCTGTTTGGTATTCCTTTTTTGTAAAACTCAAAAACAAGGAAAAAAACAGAAACTCTCACTTGGCTCTAGGTTAATATGTTCGTCCAAAAAATCATATAAAATAGCATATAAATGCATATAAAACATCCAAGATGTATAATATAATAGCATGGAACAATCAAAAATTATAGATACGTTGGAGACGTATCAACCTCGCCCCATCCTCGGGTCATGAAGATGCCACCCCGTGGCTAGGCTGCAGCACACTGCAGCCACAACTCAAGCGACCCCCACGGCGGCATCTCCTCGGCAAAGAACCGCGGGAACTGGATCCAAGTGCGTGGCAGCATTGCCGCCCATGTCATGAACTCATGCGAGGTGCCCTCGGCGTGGGTTCGTGGGCCGGCCGGCTGCGCAGCCTCGGCCTGGCCACCATGGTCGTGGCCCGCGCAGCGTTGGGCGCTGCCGCCCTCTCTGGGGCCCTGCGGTCAGGCGTACAAGGGGAGCGGGAAGCCAGGTGGTGGCCGCTCATACCAGGGCGGCGTCACCTCCTGTCTCTCCTCGGCATCGCGAGGGCGGTTGAACCTTTTCTTCGGCGGAAGTGGTTCAGGCTCCTCCCGAGGGGCCTTTCCCTTCTCCGCCGCAGAGAACCTCCTGATCGGCGCCATGGGAGCTACAGCAAGATGAAGAGGCAAGGAAGAAGAAGAAGAAGTGGGCGATGGGAAGAAGGAGATGAGCAACAGGAGCAACGCCCCTCTCCTCATTTATAGCCAAGAGGAGGCCAACCGCCGGCCTCCACGATCATGCATAATGATGGTTTTTTCTGCATGCAGTAGGGTCTCGTCAAGTCGAACGTTTGCCGAGGTAGCATGGGGAAGCGGAGGTGCCCACGTCCCATCAATCGCCACATGTCGACCGAGGCCGCAGATGGTTGGGGCTCGCGTCGCTCCGCCCTTTCCCTTTGGCTTCTCCATGAAGCCAAGTTCGAGCACGCCTTGGGCTCAAGGGCTAATGTCAGTGTCCTGGGAACGGGGGTACCCAAACTTGCCTGCCTGCAGCCCATGGCGTGGCTTCGACATCAGCCTGCTACGGCCCACCTTCAGCAACAACAATCCAAGACCCTCGCGAAGGGCCGAGCCTCGCAAGGCAGACGACACCAAGACCTCCCTAGGGGCGGCCTCACCAGGCTGGCTCCCGAGGAGCGGAGATATCAAGGCAAGGTGCATCTCGTGAGGTTCACATGACGTGAGCCGTGATGACCAAGGCCAGGCGGGCGCCAGTGGGCGCAGTGTACCTGTTTCCTCTTTGGTGCTAAGGAGGTGATGAGAACATCAATACCATTGTTACACCCATAGCCCATGTTGCTATACATACTGGACCAGTTACTAGAGCTCGCACACGCCAATTAAATTAGCATGTACTTTAATTTCTTGGTAATGATTCTAATGTTCATGAGAATATGATGATGCCTAAATTGGATACATTTGTTTTGCTTATAAATGAAGGGCCTGGCATGGATAACAGGGATGAACACTGGAGCAAGACCAAGCATGGAGATGATGGCATGCGCAAGGAGAACAAGAACGGAGTTACCAGTGATGATTTCAGGACTTTGAAGCCACCATAAGGAGTGCATGAAGCCTTCGACGAAATATACAAGATGCCGCTTCATAAATTCCGTCCAGAGGCTATTCTAGGTGCTGCGTCACCTTATTATTGGGCCAGGCCCATGTAATTTCAAAATACTTGATTATAGGCTATTTTTAGAGTCTGTATGTGTGGGTAAACAAGAGTTAGGGTTGGTTTCGGACCCCTCCCCCAAGGGCCACGAAATCCCCCCCTCTTCCTCCATATATATAGCCCTTGGGCGTCGTTTAGACTTTTGGTTTTGTTTAGATTAAAAGTTTGCCATAGCTGCAACTTCGCATACTTCGTTTGTGTTCAACGACCAGACAAAGGCGTCACATAAGCCCACCTTCATTAATAAAGCTTTCCTCTTATATTCGCAATATCCAGACTGCAATCTCAGTTTCTTGAAATTATGTTGTTAATGTTGCTGATTTGTTCTTTTGTGAAATTATTCGCTTGAATGGTGTGCCACAAACTATTGTTTCAGATCGTGATACTAAATTTCTTAGCCACTTTTGGAGATGTTTATGGGCTAAGTTGGGGACTAAACTGCTTTTTAGTACTACTTGTCACCCCCAAACTAATGGTCAAACTAAAGTAGTCAATAGAACATTGTCTACTATGCTTAGGGATGTTTTGAAGAATAATAAGAAAATGTGGGAAGAATGCTTGCCTCATATTGAATTTGCTTATAATCGTTCATTGTATTCTACTACTAAGATGTGCCCTTTTGAAATTGTGTATGGTTACCTACCTTGTGCACCCATTGATTTGTTGCCTCTTCCATCTTCGGAGAAGGTTAATTCTGTTGCTAAACAACGTGCTGAATTGATCTTAAAAATGCATGAGTTAACTAAGGAAAACATTGCACATATGAATGTTGAATATAAACTTTCTGGAGATAAGGGAACAAGAATGGAGTTACAAGTGATGATTACAGGACTTTGAAGCCACCATAAGGAGTGCATGAAGCCTTGGACGAAATATACAAGATGACGCTTCATAAATTTCATCCAGAGGCTTTCTAGGTGCTGCATCACCTTATTATTCGGCCAGGCCCATGTAATTTTGAAATACTTGATTATAGGCTATTTTTGGAGTCCGTATGTGTGGGGACACAAGAGTTTGGGTTGGTTTCGGACTCCTCCCTCAAGGGCTACGAAATCCCCCCCTCTTCCTCCATATATACAGCCCTTAGGGCGTCGTTTAGACTTTGGGTTTTGTTTAGATTAAAAGTTCGCCATAGCTGCAACTTCTAGTACTTCGTTCGTGTTCAACGACCAGACAAAGGCGTCACAGAACCCCACCTTCATTAATAAAGCTTTCCTCTTATATTCGCAATATCCAGATTGCAATCTTAGTTTCTTGCTTGTTCTTCATTTGCTCGCAGGAAACAGACCCTCGTGGTCAGGTTGATCATGCTCCGGCATGGTCAATAACCCCTCGGAAGTTGGTTTACGATTGCTAAGGCACGACATCTCGCACGTTCGTAGTCGGGTTGTCAAGGTCGACTCCCACAGAAAACGATAGCCACTATCTCATCGAAACATTGAGACACCTTCGCCTCTATCAGGAGGCAAGCACAGGCGCGGAGTCCCAAGGAATCAAGCAAAGGTTTCCTTATCGGAGCAACAACACCAAGACCGCCAGGACGGCAAGATGGAGGTCATCGCGGAGCCCACCACAACATCACCACCAGAGCCTTTTGCAGGCGAAGACTACTTTTGTCAGGATAGCATATACTAGTTGTCCCCCTTTAAATTTGGCCGTTGTGGGATCCCTTCCCGCCTACATTTGGGAAGAGGACCAAGGACACTATAAATAGGACTTATCCACCACCATAGGGGAGGAGGATCATGGAGATCGTCCTCTCACCCACCAGCTCATCGAGCTCAAGAACACCTCACCTCCTAAGGCTGTTCAACCACTATGCTAGTCCATCCTCAGCCCCTCAAGGCAATCCACCACAAAGCTGGAGTAGGGTTGTCACACCCTAGCTAGTCATGCATTAGAGTGTGTGCATCATGTTTAAAATTCCATTTAACTTGAAATGGGGATCTGTGAAACCCTCAGAATCATTTTGAAAATGACCCAAATAAAAATTTCTCCAAAAAGGTCCAAGAAAATGCTCATGTTGCTCTCTGAAAATATTGGACAGAGATAAAAATCAAACCAATATTTTTAGTGGCTCATGGACATTTATTTTGGGCATTTGGAATTAATGCATAAATATTTGCATTGGAAATATATTTCTATATATATGAAATATGGTCCAAATATTATGCCATTTCTTTAGGAGCTCTGGAATAATATATCTAGCCCCTGCAAAAATTGGCATAAGTTAAATAAATGATTTAATATATTTTTTAAATCAGAACAAATGTCAGAAATTAGAAAAACAGAAAAAAATAAAAGGGAGAAGCTTACCTGGGCTCCTCCCTGTGCAGCCCAGCCAGCTGGCCGGCCCAGCCAGCAGGCGGCCCAGCCCGCTTCCCTCCTCTGTCGTCTTCGTCCCAACAGAGGGAGGGGAGTGTGGCCGGCGCGCGCGCGCGCCACCGCGCCACGCCACCTCTCTCCCTGCCTGCCTGCCCTCCCCTCCTCGCCTCGATGCCCCTGGACGACGCCACGCCTCCCCCCCTGCTCTCTCTCACTCTCCCCCGGCTCTCCCCTCCTCTCCCTCGCTCTCTCTCTCACACGGCCGAACACCACCGTCGCCGCCGTTCGCCATAGCAGCCGACTCCGGCCACCCCTCGCTCCCCCGACTAGCTCAGGAGCTCCGCCTCGACCTCCTCTTCCTCCCCACCGCTCCACGGGTCT
>NC_041386.1:385928582-386041425 GCF_002162155.2 Triticum dicoccoides | reverse complement strand
CCCTGGACGACGCCACGCCTCCCCCCCTGCTCTCTCTCACTCGCCCTCGGCTCTCCCCTCCTCTCCCTCGCTCTCTCTCTCACACGGCCGAACACCACCGTCGCCGCCGTTCGCCATAGCAGCCGACTCCGGCCACCCCTCGCTCCCCCGACTAGCTCAGGAGCTCCGCCTCGACCTCCTCTTCCTCCCCACCGCTCCACGGGTCTCCGGAAGCCCTGCATCGCCGTCACGTCGCCGTTCCCCTCCTCGGGCTCCGACCACCGTCGCCGTCGATTCGCCGTCTCCAGCGCGTCCCCGAGCCCGCTTCGACGCCCACTGCAACCGCGGTGAGCTACGCCACCGTTTCCCCCTCTTCTCCCCCTCGTTCCCTCACCGTAGCCTCCTCCCCACCACGGCCGAACCTCCGCCGTCGCCGAGCTCGCCGTCGACACAGCTCCGGTGACCATTTGGTCACCCCGGCGAGTCCAACGAGTTCGTAAGGCTCCATAGAGCATCCCTAGCACCTCGCTTCGCTCGCCTTCGAGCTCCAACCCCGTTTCCGTGCACGACCGAACTCCGGCAGCCGCAGCCGAGCTCGCCGCCGTCGACTCCGGCCACCTCAGGCACGGCCACCACCACCGTTCGACGCACGGGAGCAAGAGCTCTCCAACGAGCCAAAGAACGGCATCGCCCGTGCCCTGTAGCGCGATCCCGCATCGCGCCGCCGTCTCGGGCCTCGCCGGCGTCACGTCGCCGGTGGGTCTGACCCACTTTGACCACGGCAGGACCCCCCCTGAGTCCCTGACAGGTGGGCCCAGCCCTGTAGCTAATTAGGATTAGCGCTAACCACTGTTAGTTAACCCCTGACACTGACCAGTGGGCCCCAGCGCCACTAATTAGTAATTAGGATTAATTTAACTTTGTTTAACTCCCCTGTCACTGACGTGTGGGCCCCACACGTCAGGTTTGACCCCAGACAGCCGCAGTTGACCACTGACGTCATGCTGACGTCATGCTGGCGCAATAATTATATTTCTGGATTTAAATTAAATCAGGAAATTCCAGAATATTATTTAAACTTCAAAAATTCATAACTTTTATTCTGTAACTCCAAATTGGACAAATTATATATGAAAAATGATCAGAAAAATCCAATCTATCCATCTGTACTATTTTCATGCATGATCAAACAAGTTAAATTGATGTTTTAAGCAGAACAAGGAAAAGCACTTTAAAAGGCCATATTTGAATTTGAAATTTGAATCCTTGATTCAAATTTGCTCAAACCCTTCTGGTTTTAGTTGCATTAGCCCAACACACTCATATTGCCATGTTTCATGCATGCATCATATTGTTGCACATTGTTTGGTGATGGTTGTGTATCGGTGTCCTTTGCGACAGGTTCTGCCTCCGAGGAGTACCGTGAATACCCTAACGAAGAACCGTATCAGTGCATCGAACCATCAGGCAAGCAACCAACCATTTGATCATATCGATACAATCCCATGTTCTCGCTCCTGCTCTCTTTTACTGCATTAAGACAACGCGTTTCAAACTGCTGTGTGCTCCGGTAGTTGAACCCATCTCCTCTGCATGACCTGTCATTGCCACAGTAACTAGATGAAACCCACTAGCATGTGTAGGAGTTGTTTGAGCCATATGTATGTGTTGTTCCTACCTTGCTATGCCCGCTATGCTTAGAGTCGTGTCAGGTCTGGTTCATCTGGGTGATGGGCTAGAGTGAAATGTTTATGTCGGTAATGAGAGTGGTGTGGTGAACACGATTTGGTAAAGGTATCGATGAGAGGCCATGTAGGAGTACATGGTGGGTTGTTTCATTGAAGCCGACCTTAAGCACTGAGATCTGTATGTGCGATTTAAGAATCAGCTACTACCATGCATTGGGCCCAAAAACAATGGACCCTCTCGGCTTCTTATTCACCCTAGTTCTCCGTCCAGGAGTTGCAAGTAGTTTCTGGTGTTTGTAGCCTACTGGAGGCCGTGGACAGCGCTGACCGTAGGGGTGGGCTGTGATGCGGTAGGTACGTGGCACGGTGTACCGAATACCCGTTAGGTATCTCGGGAACCCTGTTCACATCGTTCGGGGCCGTATGGGAAACCTCGGCCGGACTCCCTGCGGATGGAACCTGGATAGGCGATAAACCTGGACTGGAGGCTTAGGTGATTAGGTAGGTCGTGGCCGACACCCACGTTGGGCTTCCGCTTGAAGGTTGTCGAGTACATGTCGTGTAAACGATGGTAAGTGGTGAGAGCGTGTATGAAGAAGTACACCCCTGCAGGGTTAACATGATCTATTCGAATAGCCGCGTCCGCGGTAAAGGACTACTTGGTTGCCTATACAGTTCATAGACAAGTAAATGGAAACTACTAAAAGCCTCAAGATAAGTGTGAGTGCCGAGGATGGCTCTTCCGTAGGAAGACGGAGGTGGATCCTCGGTAGTGTATTGAATTGGTGAGTAGTGGACTCGTGTGCGAAAAACCATTTCAAGTTGAAGTATCGTAGGATAGTCTAGCCAAGAGTCAAAGCTGGCTTGCTGCAATAACTCCACCAACCCTTCTTGATACTAAGCATGTATGTAGGATCTGATGTAAGTCTTGCTGAGTACCTTTGTACTCATGTTGCTATAATTTACATTTTTACAGAACACGCTGCAACCCCTTCTGATGGGTTCTATGTAGACGTTGACATCAACGAGTAGGCTAAAAGACCCAGGTGGTGACCCTGAGCTTGTGAAGGGCCTTGTAGTATAGTTAGGCTTCCCAAGCCTCTTTTATTTTATTAGTTGTCTGTACTCAGACAAGTTACTTCCGCTGCTGGTTTGTATGATTGTATGACTTGTATGTTGGGTCGTGAGACCCGTACCTTTGTGTATGTTATGTATGGCTCTCTGAGCCTTAAATAAAGTACTTGTGTCGTAGAGTCATGTTGTGATGCTTCGTTGTATTTGCACATATCGAGCATATTGTCTGTATGATTGAAATGCTTGGTATGTGTGGGATCTGACTATCTAGTTGTTTATCTTTAGTAGCCTCTCTTACCGGGAAATGTCTCCTAGTGTTACCGCTGAGCCATGGTAGCTTGCTACTGCTCTGGAACACCTAGGCTGGCCGGCATGTGTCCTTCTTCGTTCCTGTGTCTGTCCCTTCGGGGAAATGTCACGCTTTGAGTACCGGAGTCCTGTTAGCCCGCTACAGCCCGGTTTACCGGAGTCCTGCTAGCCCAGTGCTACAGCCCGGACCCACTTGCTGATGACCGACACGTTCAAAGCTGGGTCATGGATGCCTGTCCCTGTAAGTCTGTGCCACTTTGGGTTTACGACTAGTCATGTCAGCCCGGGCTCCTTATCATATGGATGCTAGCGACACTATCATATACGTGAGCCAAAAGGCGCAAACGGTCCCGGGCAAAGGTAAGGCGACACCCGTGGGGATACCGTGCGTAAGGCCGCAAAGTGATATGAGGTGTTACCGGCTAGATCGATGTGGCATTGAGTCGGGGTCCTGACAGCGTTGGCATCAGAGCCGGACTGCCTGTAGGTTCTCCAAGCCAAACTGGTCGATGTTGAGTCTAGAAATTCTTTAGTTATATGTAGGGGAATTGTTTGTGGGATGGAACGTAAGGCTCTTTTTACTCCTTTATCTTATGACATTCTGATCTGAGTCAGTCCATTCTTCTACCGGGGGATAAGGAATTAGGATCTATTCTCTCTATCAGGATCACGTGTTACTAATCAGTAGTACCTTATAAGTTTGATGGATACAAGCCTAGTTCAGTTCTACTACCACATTATGTTGTTAGAATGGATTCAGAACTTTGTTATGATGATGATGAGTGTGTATGTAATCCTTTGTCAAATGTCTCAAAATCCTTCTTGAGCATTTACAGCTGATATGCTGCCGAAATTGCTAGAAATTTTAATGCCTTTGCATTATGATTGTGCTTTCAGATGGCCACTCGCGACCTCAATCAAGTGGTTCGCCTGACTCGATGCCTAGATGTACCCGGCCATACTGCCAAGTTGGTCAGGGTAATGACTGAGGCTGGATACCGCTGGTATCCTGAGTACACGGTCGAAGAGCAATTCCGAGACTTTAATCAAAGCCAGTATCTCTGCACTGTCAGGATATTTCCATCTTATCCTGGATCCACCGAGCCTCTTCACTGCTCCTATGGACTCGGGGTTACTATTGAGATGGCTGTGCAGGACGCCGCCTACTCTATGATGACCATTATGCGAGTTAGATCTGGTTTATTTCGGGACTCTGATTTCCGGTATATGCCAGGATCACTTCCGGGAGCACAAGGGTATCTCCAGGCTATCTATGCTGACCCCACTCAAGAGGATTCACGGACTCGCACCACTGCTGAGATGCTCGAGGATAAGGACCGTGAAAATCGGGCCTTAAGGTTAGAGCTCTTCAATACCCGTGCTGACCACTGGGCCACTTTGACTCGGTTCGCACCGGCGGTGCAAGCTGGATGTTCAGATATGCGCGATCTCTATCCTGTGAGATCTGCTCTGCCAGACGTGATGGTTTGGCGTGATGTAGGAGGCATCACCCCACCTCGCGGTCCCCGCAGGCCACCGTCTGTTGGTCCAAGGCCTCATCCTAGCCCCTATGGTCCACAAGCTCCGCGAGATCGTCTGTTTCCAGATGATCATGTTGAGCTTCCAGGCTATGGAGGTGACTTCTACGAGGACTACTACGGATCGGTCTGAGTTAGTGGTAGTATCACTAGTTCGCACTAGCTGTGTCGTCTATCGTCCCGCGTGACTTGTGGGATATGACCTAGTTTGTACTCCTTCCGGAGGTGTAGAAAAATAATGTATAGGAGCTTGGAATGCCTCCGATGAGATGTAATCCTCTTTCACCGTAATAGTACTTTGTTTGGTCTTGTACTAAACCATGTATGGTGTGTATGACGATGGAATAAAGAAGTAGTTTCTGTATCTACCATGTCATACGGATGATCATCTTGCATTTCGAGTTATTCCTTACATTTAATCCTTTGTCGGAATTTTATCATCCTGACTAAATCATTGTCTTGTTTACCTAGGATGGTCAACACGCGCGCTAACCCTGCTTCTCAAGAGCAGGCCGAAGGCAGTGAAGCCAGGGATGCAAATCTGCCTCATCCTCCTTCACTAGCCGAGGTTATGATGGAAGCTGAGAGAAACAAGCGGGAGACCAACCGTTTGTTAGAGCGTATTGAACAGAACACAGCACACCATCAGAGGACTAACGTGGTGTCACTCAGTGATTTCATCAAATTACATCCACCCACGTTCCACCACTCCGTCGAGCCTCTCGACGCTGATGACTGGCTTCGCAGTATCTCTCACAAGCTGCGTTCCGCGCTGGTAGCGGAGGCTGACAAGGTCACCTTTGCTGCATATCATCTTGAAGGCCCCGCCAGTCTATGGTGGGAGAATTATGGAGCTATGCGCCCGGCGGGCCATGTCACTACTTGGGCTGAGTTCAGTGAGGCTTTCCGCGAACATCACATTCCGGAGGGTCTCATGGACCGTAAACGTGAAGAATTTTGCAGTTTCACCCAAGGCCGACTTTCTGTGGATGCTTACAGCAGGGAGTTTGGTAACCTCGCACGATATGCAACCGAGGAAGTTTCTACTGACGCCAAGAAGCAAGCAAGGTTCCGTAAGGGCCTTAGTCCTGAGCTTCGCCGCGACCTCCGTCTGCATGAGTGCACATCTTTTCAGAAACTAGTCAACAAAGCCATCAGTGCTAAAACTGGTCAGACTGACTATGACGCAACACGCAAGCATGGCCGTGATATGGGTTCCTCATCCGGTGCTGGTCCTCAGAAGCGCCGCGTGTGGGTACCCAACACCGCCCTGCCACCCAGGTTCACACCGAGGCCATCCTTCCAGGCGCCTCGCCCCGTTCAACAGTCTGCACCGGCCAAGCCCTATGGGGGTCCAACTAACAATGCTCCTCCACGTACCAGTTCCGTGACTTGTTTCAAGTGTGGGGAATCTGGTCACTATATGCGTGAGTGTCCCCAGACCAACCCCAACCAGTCTGCTAAAGCTGTTGGCCGTGGCAAGCCGACAGGAAAAATATTCCACGCCAAGCCAGTCACCGCCTCACGTGGCCATGTCAACTGTATCTCTGCCGAAGAAGCTCAAGAGGATCCCAACGTCGTTCTCGGTACGCTTCTTGTCAATTGCCACCCGACATCTGTTCTTTTCGATACAGGAGCCTCTCATTCTTTTATATCTGAAAACTATGCTCGCTTGCATAACGTCGCATTCGGTGATATGCCAACCTCTATGGTAATTCAAACTCCGGGATCCAAATGGCAAACTTCTAGAGTAAGCCATGGAAATGAAATCCAAGTCGACAGACTTGTTTTCCTCGCGTCTTTGATAGCCCTTAAATCTTCAGATATTAATATCATTTTGGGTATGGACTGGATGTCAGCTCATCAAGCCAAAATTGATTGCTTCTCTAGGACTGTTCAACTCACCCATCCTTCGGGGAAGATAGTCAATGTCTTGACCCGAATAGCCAAGCGACAATTATATTCTCTTAACGCCAGCCCTTTGCCAGACCTTGAGGACGTTCCGGTAGTCCGTGACTTCCCGGATGTCTTCCCAGAAGAATTGCCAGGTGTTCCACCCGACAGGGATGTTGAGTTTGTAATAGACCTCATTCCAGGAACCGTTCCGATTGCTAGAAGACCTTATAAGATGGCACCCCTAGAACTAGCCGAGCTTAAGAAACAACTCGATGAGTCCTTGAAAAAGGGTTTCATCCGACCTAGCTCCTCTCCGTGGGCTTGCCCCGTCCTATTTGTCAAGAAGAAGGATGGTACGGACCGGATGGTTGTAGATTACCGACCTGTCAATTTGGTCACAATCAAGAACAAATATCCGCTTCCCAGGATCAACGACCTGTATGATCAGCTCGCTGGATCCTCAGTCTTCTCCAAGATGGATTTGAGGTTGGGCTACCATCAAATCAAAATCAGAAACGGGGACATTCCTAAAACGGCCTTTGTTACTCGTTATGGCCAATACGAGTACACCGTCATGTCCTTCGGTTTAACCAACGCTCCAGCCACCTTTTCTCGGTTAATGAACTCAATCTTCATGGAGTATTTGGATAAATTCGTCGTGGTTTACCTCGATGATATACTCATCTACTCCAAGAATGAGGAAGAACATGCCGAACATCTAAGGCTAGTGTTGCAGAAACTTCGAGAGCATCGCCTTTATGCCAAATTTTCTAAATGTGAATTCTGGTTGCCAGAAGTGACCTATCTGGGTCATGTAATATCTGGTAAAGGTATTGCTGTTAACCCTGAGCGAGTTCAAGCCGTCCTTAATTGGACTCCACCTGAATCGGTCAAGCAAGTTCGGAGTTTTCTGGGCTTAGCGAGCTATTGTCGTCGCTTTGTCGAGAACTTCTCCAAAGTTGCTAAGCCGCTAACCGAACTCCTCAAGAAAGATAAGAAGTTCGAGTGGACTCCACAATGTGAGCACAGCTTTCAGGAACTGAAAAGACGCCTGACTTCTGCTCCCGTACTGGTACCGCCAGACTTCTCCAAGGACTTTGTTATCTACTGCGACGCCTCGCGACAAGGACTAGGTTGCATTCTCATGCAAGATCGACACGTAATTGCCTACGCTTCACGGCAATTGCACCCACACGAGGAGAATTATCCTACTCATGATCTAGAGCTTGCAGCTGTAGTCTATGCACTTAAGACCTGGCGACATTACCTCCTCGGTAATCGTTGCGAAATATTCACTGATCACCAAAGTTTGAAGTACATCTTCACCCAACCGGATCTAAATCTCAGGCAAAGACGTTGGGTTGAATTGATCACAGACTTCGACCTAGGAATAACCTACACCCCAGGGAAAGCCAACATCATGGCTGATGCGCTAAGCCGTAAATCTTATTGTAACAACCTGATGTTACAACAAAGTCAACCTCTTCTCCATGAGGAATTTCGGAAGCTTAACCTTCACATTGTACCTCAAGGTTTTCTTTCCACCTTGGTGGCAAAACCTACCCTTACGGATCAGATTATCAAAGCACAGAAGGTAGATCCGGGAATCTCCCGCATCAAGAGAAACATTCAGAAAGGAATTGTGAATTGCTTCTCCATTAATGATCAAGGGGTCGTATACTTCGAGAATCGACTAGTGGTTCCCAAAGTGCGAAACCTGAGGCGTTTGATCCTTAAGGAGGCTCATGAATCTCCTCTCACTATTCATCCCGGTAGTACTAAGATGTATCAGGACCTACGCCAGAGGTTCTGGTGGACTAGGATGAAGAGAGAAATTGCTCAGTATATTGCTAATTGCGACGTTTGTCGTCGTGTAAAAGCAGAGCACCAACGGCCTACTGGCACCCTTCAACCCTTAGCTATTCCTGAATGGAAATGGGATAAAGTTGGTATGGATTTCATTACCGGTTTTCCCAGGACCAAGAGAGGGAATAATGCTATTTTCGTCGTGGTCGATCGTCTTTCCAAAGTAGCCCATTTCTTACCTGTTCGTGAGAGTATAACCGCTAGTCAGCTGGCAGACTTATACATCTCCCGAATAGTGTCTCTCCATGGTGTTCCTTTGGAAATTAACTCGGATCGAGGAAGTCTTTTCACCTCTCGATTTTGGGAAAGTTTTCAAAATGCTATGGGAACCCGTCTCTCCTTTAGCACCGCCTTCCACCCTCAGTCGAGCGGTCAGGTGGAACGCGTCAACCAGATTCTAGAAGACATGCTTCGAGCCTCTGTTATCTCATTCGGAATGGATTGGGAGAAGTGCCTTCCATTTGCCGAATTCGCTTACAACAACAGCTATCAATCTAGCTTGGGTAAAGCCCCTTTTGAAGTTCTCTATGGACGACGGTGTCGAACACCCCTTAACTGGTCAGAGACCGGGGAAAGACAATTCTTTGGCCCGGATATGATTCAGGAAGCAGAAGAACAAGTTTGTATCGTTCGTGAAAAGTTGAAAACAGCCCAATCTCGTCAAAAGAGTCAATATGACCGAAAACATAAGGCTATGACTTTCGAGGTTGACGAGAAGGCTTATCTTCGGGTCACCCCTCTGAAGGGAACCCATCGTTTTGGTATCAAAGGCAAATTGGCTCCTCGTTACATTGGACCTTTTCGCATTCTCGCCAAACGAGGGGAAGTTGCCTACCAGTTGGAACTACCTCCGCACCTCTCCAGGGTCCACGATGTCTTCCACGTTTCTCAACTCAGGCGTTGCTTCTCGGATCCTATCCGTGGAGTGGACCACGAAACGCTTGATCTCCAGGATAATCTTACATATCGAGAGTACCCCATTCGTATCCTCGATCAGGCCGAACGTACCACTCGACGTCAGAACATCAAGTTCCTCAAAGTACAATGGTCGCACCATTCTGAGGATGAAGCAACTTGGGAAAGGGAGGATCGTCTTCGACTCGAGTACCCCGCCTTCTTTCCGGAGGAACCCAAATCTCGGGACGAGATTCTTTTGAGTGGGGGTGAGTTGTCACACCCTAGCTAGTCATGCATTAGAGTGTGTGCATCATGTTTAAAATTCCATTTAACTTGAAATGGGGATCTGTGAAACCCTCAGAATCATTTTGAAAATGACCCAAATAAAAATTTCTCCAAAAAGGTCCAAGAAAATGCTCATGTTGCTCTCTGAAAATATTGGACAGAGATAAAAATCAAACCAATATTTTTAGTGGCTCATGGACATTTATTTTGGGCATTTGGAATTAATGCATAAATATTTGCATTGGAAATATATTTCTATATATATGAAATATGGTCCAAATATTATGCCATTTCTTTAGGAGCTCTGGAATAATATATCTAGCCCCTGCAAAAATTGGCATAAGTTAAATAAATGATTTAATATATTTTTTAAATCAGAACAAATGTCAGAAATTAGAAAAACAGAAAAAAAAATAAAAGGGAGAAGCTTACCTGGGCTCCTCCCTGTGCAGCCCAGCCAGCTGGCCGGCCCAGCCAGCAGGCGGCCCAGCCCGCTTCCCTCCTCTGTCGTCTTCGTCCCGACAGAGGGAGGGGAGTGTGGCCGGCGCGCGCGCGCGCCACCGCGCCACGCCACCTCTCTCCCTGCCTACCTGCCCTCCCCTCCTCGCCTCGATGCCCCTGGACGACGCCACGCCTCCCCCCTGCTCTCTCTCACTCTCCCCCGGCTCTCCCCTCCTCTCCCTCGCTCTCTCTCTCACACGGCCGAACACCACCGTCGCCGCCGTTCGCCATAGCAGCCGACTCCGGCCACCCCTCGCTCCCCCGACTAGCTCAGGAGCTCCGCCTCGACCTCCTCTTCCTCCCCACCGCTCCACGGGTCTCCAGAAGCCCTGCATCGCCGTCACGTCGCCGTTCCCCTCCTCGGGCTCCGACCACCGTCGCCGTCGATTCGCCGTCTCCAGCGCGTCCCCGAGCCCGCTTCGACGCCCACTGCAACCGCGGTGAGCTACGCCACCGTTTCCCCCTCTTCTCCCCCTCGTTCCGTCACCGTAGCCTCCTCCCCACCACGGCCGAACCTCCGCCGTCGCCGAGCTCGCCGTCGACGCAGCTCCGGTGACCATTTGGTCACCCCGGCGAGTCCAACAAGTTCGTAAGGCTCCATAGAGCATCCCTAGCGCCTCGCTTCGCTCGCCTTCGAGCTCCAACCCCGTTTTCGTGCACGACCGAACTCCGGCAGCCGCAGCCGAGCTCGCCGCCGTCGACTCCGGCCACCTCAGGCACGGCCACCACCACCGTTCGACGCGCGGGAGCAAGAGCTCTCCAACGAGCCCAAGAACGGCCTCGCCCGTGCCCTGTAGCGCGATCCCGCATCGCGCCGCCGTCTCGGGCCTCGCCGGCGTCACGTCGCCGGTGGGTCTGACCCACTTTGACCACGGCAGGACCCCCCCCTGAGTCCCTGACAGGTGGGCCCAGCCCTGTAGCTAATTAGGATTAGCGCTAACCACTGTTAGTTAACCCCTGACACTGACCAGTGGGCCCCAGCGCCACTAATTAGTAATTAGGATTAATTTAACTCTGTTTAACTCCCCTGTCACTGACGTGTGGGCCCCACACGTCAGGTTTGACCCCAGACAGCCGCAGTTGACCACTGACGTCATGCTGACGTCATGCTGGCGCAATAATTATATTTCTGGATTTAAATTAAATCAGGAAATTCCAGAATATTATTTAAACTTCAAAAATTCATAACTTTTATTCTGTAACTCCAAATTGGACAAATTATATATGAAAAATGATCAGAAAAATCCAATCTATCCATCTGTACTATTTTCATGCATGATCAAACAAGTTAAATTGATGTTTTAAGCAGAACAAGGAAAAGCACTTTAAAAGGCCATATTTGAATTTGAAATTTGAATCCTTGATTCAAATTTGCTCAAACCCTTCTGGTTTTAGTTGCATTAGCCCAACACACTCATATTGCCATGTTTCATGCATGCATCATATTGTTGCACATTGTTTGGTGATGGTTGTGTATCGGTGTCCTTTGCGACAGGTTCTGCCTCCGAGGAGTACCGTGAATACCCTAACGAAGAACCGTATCAGTGCATCGAACCATCAGGCAAGCAACCAACCATTTGATCATATCGATACAATCCCATGTTCTCGCTCCTGCTCTCTTTTACTGCATTAAGACAACGCGTTTCAAACTGCTGTGTGCTCCGGTAGTTGAACCCATCTCCTCTGCATGACCTGTCATTGCCACAGTAACTAGATGAAACCCACTAGCATGTGTAGGAGTTGTTTGAGCCATATGTATGTGTTGTTCCTACCTTGCTATGCCCGCTATGCTTAGAGTCGTGTCAGGTCTGGTTCATCTGGGTGATGGGCTAGAGTGAAATGTTTATGTCGGTAATGAGAGTGGTGTGGTGAACATGATTTGGTAAAGGTATCGATGAGAGGCCATGTAGGAGTACATGGTGGGTTGTTTCATTGAAGCCGACCTTAAGCACTGAGATCTGTATGTGCGATTTAAGAATCAGCTACTACCATGCATTGGGCCCGAAAACAATGGACCCTCTCGGCTTCTTATTCACCCTAGTTCTCCGTCCAGGAGTTGCAAGTAGTTTCTGGTGTTTGTAGCCTACTGGAGGCCGTGGACAGCGCTGACCGTAGGGGTGGGCTGTGATGCGGTAGGTACGTGGCACGGTGTACCGAATACCCGTTAGGTATCTCGGGAACCCTGTTCACATCGTTCGGGGCCGTATGGGAAACCTCGGCCGGACTCCCTGCGGATGGAACCTGGATAGGCGATAAACCTGGACTGGAGGCTTAGGTGATTAGGTAGGTCGTGGCCGACACCCACGTTGGGCTTCCGCTTGAAGGTTGTCGAGTACATGTCGTGTAAACGATGGTAAGTGGTGAGAGCGTGTATGAAGAAGTACACCCCTGCAGGGTTAACATGATCTATTCGAATAGCCGCGTCCGCGGTAAAGGACTACTTGGTTGCCTATACAGTTCATAGACAAGTAAATGGAAACTACTAAAAGCCTCAAGATAAGTGTGAGTGCCGAGGATGGCTCTTCCGTAGGAAGACGGAGGTGGATCCTCGGTAGTGTATTGAATTGGTGAGTAGTGGACTCGTGTGCGAAAAACCATTTCAAGTTGAAGTATCGTAGGATAGTCTAGCCAAGAGTCAAAGCTGGCTTGCTGCAATAACTCCACCAACCCTTCTTGATACTAAGCATGTATGTAGGATCTGATGTAAGTCTTGCTGAGTACCTTTGTACTCATGTTGCTATAATTTACATTTTTACAGAACACGCTGCAACCCCTTCTGATGGGTTCTATGTAGACGTTGACATCAACGAGTAGGCTAAAAGACCCAGGTGGTGACCCTGAGCTTGTGAAGGGCCTTGTAGTATAGTTAGGCTTCCCAAGCCTCTTTTATTTTATTAGTTGTCTGTACTCAGACAAGTTACTTCCGCTGCTGGTTTGTATGACTGTATGACTTGTATGTTGGGTCGTGAGACCCATACCTTTGTGTATGTTATGTATGGCTCTCTGAGCCTTAAATAAAGTACTTGTGTCGTAGAGTCATGTTGTGATGCTTCGTTGTATTTGCACATATCGAGCATATTGTCTGTATGATTGAAATGCTTGGTATGTGTGGGATCTGACTATCTAGTTGTTTATCTTTAGTAGCCTCTCTTACCGGGAAATGTCTCCTAGTGTTACCGCTGAGCCATGGTAGCTTGCTACTGCTCTGGAACACCTAGGCTGGCCGGCATGTGTCCTTTTTCGTTCCTGTGTCTGTCCCTTCGGGGAAATGTCACGCTTTGAGTACCGGAGTCCTGTTAGCCCGCTACAGCCCGGTTTACCGGAGTCCTGCTAGCCCAGTGCTACAGCCCGGACCCACTTGCTGATGACCGACACGTTCGAAGCTGGGTCATGGATGCCTGTCCCTGTAAGTCTGTGCCACTTTGGGTTTACGACTAGTCATGTCAGCCCGGGCTCCTTATCATATGGATGCTAGCGACACTATCATATACGTGAGCCAAAAGGCGCAAACGGTCCCGGGCAAAGGTAAGGCGACACCCGTGGGGATACCGTGCGTAAGGCCGCAAAGTGATATGAGGTGTTACCGGCTAGATCGATGTGGCATTGAGTCGGGGTCCTGACAAGGGTATTACACCGCAAGGTGGCCCGAACCAGGATAAAGTACTGTGTCTCTTGTCCCTTGGGTTCGTCGAGCAAGCCTGTGGAATCGTTGAGCAGGCAGGCTGGGAAGGGGAAGTTCTTTGAACACACCTGATACGTCTCCAATGTATCTATAATTTTTGATTGCTCCAGGCTATATTATCTACTACTTTGGACTATATTGGGCTTTATTTTCCACTTTTATATTATTTTTGGACTAACTGATTAACCCGAGGCCCAGCCCAGAATTGCTGTTTTTTGCCTATTTCAGTGTTTCGGATAAACAGAATATCAAACGGAGTCCAAACGGAATAAAATCTTAGGAAACGTGATTTTCTCACCGAACGTGATCCAGGAGACTTGGACCCTACTGCAAGGGATCAAACAGGCGGCCACGAGGGTGGGGGGCGCCCCCCCTAGGGTGCGCCCCCTGCCTCGTGGGCCCCTCGGTGCTCCACCGACGTACTCCTTCCTCCTACATATACACACGTACCCCCAAACGATCAGAATAGGAGCCAAAAACCTAATTCCACCGCCGCAACTTTCTGTATCCACGAGATCCCATCTTGGGGCCTGTTCTGGAGCTCCGCCGGAAGAGGGTCGTCATCACGGAGGGCTTCTACATCATCATAGCCTCTCCGATGAAGTGTGAGTAGTTTACCTCAAACCTTCGGGTCCATAGTTAGTAGATAGATGGCTTCTTCTCTCTCTTTGAATCTCTATACAAAGTTCTCCCCCTCTCTCGTGGAGATCTATTCGATGTAATCTTCTTTTTGCGGTGTGTTTGTTGAGACCGATGAATTGTGGGTTTATGATCAAGTCTATCTATGAATAATATTTGAATCTTCTCTGAATTCTTTTATGCATGATTGGTTATCTTTGCAAGTCTCTTCGAATTATCCGTTTGGTTTGGCCAACTAGATTGGTAGTTCTTGCCATGGGAGAAGTGCTTAGCTTTGGGTTCAATCTTGCGATTTCCTTACCCAGTGACAGAAGGGGCAGCAAGGCACGTATTGTATTGTTGCCATCGAGGATAACAAGATGGGTTTTATTTCATATTGCATGAATTTATATCTCTACATCATGTCATCTTGCTTAAGGCGTTACTCTGTTTTTAACTTAATACTCTAGATGCATGCTGGATAAAGGACGATGAGTGGAGTAATAGTAGTAGATGCAGAATCGTTTTGGTCTACTTGTCACGGACATGATGCCTATATACATGATCATCCCTAGATATTCTCATAATTATGCACAATTCTATCAATTGCTCAACAGTAATTTGTTCACCCACCATAGAATACTTATGCTCTTGAGAGAAGCCACTAGTGAAACCTATGGCCCCCGGGTCTATTCTCCTCATATCAATCTCCATCACTTTTATATTGTTTTGCTATTTACTTTGCCTTTATTTTTTATTTTGCATCTTTATATAAAAAATACCAAAAATATTCTATCTATCATATCTCACTCTCGTAAGTGATCGTGAAGGGCTTGAAAACCCCTAATCACGTTGGTTGCGAGTAGCTATCGCTTTGTGCAGGTATGAGGGACTTGAGCGTGGGCTCCTACTGGATTGATACCTTGGTTCTCAAAAACTATGGGAAATACTTACGCTACTCTGCTGCATCATCCCTTCCTCTTCGGGGAAAACCAACGCAAGCTCAAGACGTAGCAAGAAGGATTTTTGGCGCCGTTGCCGGGGAGTCTACGCAAAAAGTCAACATACCAAGTACCCATCACGATCCCTATCTCTCGCATTACATTATTTGCCATTCGCCTCTCATTTTCCTCTCCCCCCCCCAATTCACCCTTGCCGTTTTATTTGCCCTCTCTCTCTATCCTCCCTCTCTGTTTGCCTCTTTTGTCTGCTTGATTTTTGTTTGCTCGTGTGTTAGATTGCTTGTTTGTCGCGATGGCTCAAGATACTACCAAATTGTGTGACTTCACCAATACCAACAATAATGATTTCCTTAGCACTCCGATTACTCCTCTTACCGATGCTGAATCTTGTGAAATTAATACTGCTTTGTTGAATCTTGTTATGAAAGATCAATTTGCCGGCCTTCCTAGTTAAGATTCCACTACTCATCTGAATAGCTTCGTTGATTTATGTGATATGCAAAAGAAGAAAGATGTCAATAATGATGTCGTTAAACTGAACCTATTTCCTTTTTCGCTTAAAGATCGTGCTAAAGCTTGGTTTTCGTCTTTGCCTAAGAATAGTATTGATTCATGGAACAAGTGCAAAGATGATTTTATCTCTAAGTATTTTCCTCCCGCTAAGATCATCTCTCTTATAAACGATATTATGAACTTTAAACAACTTGATCATGAACATGTTGCACAAGCTTGGGAGAGAATGAAATTAATGATACGTAATTGCCCTACTCATGGTTTGAATTTGTGGATGATTATACAAAAAATTTATGCCGGATTGAACTTTGCTTCTAGAAATCTTTTAGATTCAGCCGCGGGAGGCACTTTTATGGAAATCACTTTAGGAGATGCTACTAAACTCCTAGATAATATTATGGTTAATTATTCTCATTGGCATACTGAAAGAACTTCTAATAAAAAAGTGCATGCGATAGAAGAAATTAATGTGTTGAGTGGTAAGATGGATGAACTTATGAAATTATTTGCTTCTAAGAGTGTTTCTTCTGATCCTAATGATATGCCTTTGTCTACTTTGATTGAGAATAACAATGAATCTGTGGATGTGAATTTTGTTGGTAGGAATAATTTTGGTAACAACGCTTATAGAGGGAATTTTAATCCTAGGCCATATCCTAGTAATCCTTCTAATAATTATGGGAATTCCTACAACAACTCTTATGGAAATTATAATAATATGCCCTCTGATTTTGAATCTAATATTAAAGAATTTATTTCTTCACAAAAGAATTTTAATGCTATGATTGAAGAAAAATTGCTTAAGATTGATGATTTGGCTAGGAACATTGATAGAATTGCTCTTGGTGTTGATGCTTTGAAACTTAGATCTATTCCACCTAAGCATGATATTAATGAGTCCCTAAAATACATGAGAATTTCGATTGATGAGTGTAAAGAAAGAACCGCTAGGATGCGTGCTTCCAAAGATGCCTTTATTAAAGCATGTTCTTCTAATTCTTATGAAAATCAAGATGAAGATCTAAAAGTTATTGATGTGTCTCCTATTAAATCTTTATTTTGCAATATGAATCTTGATGAAACTGAATATGATCTTCCTTTACCTAGAAGGCATTCTAAAAATTCGAAGTATTTAGATCTTAATGATGAAGTGGGATTGAAAGAAATAAAAATCTAGATGTTGCTAAACCCACTATATTGGATTTCAAGGAATTTAATTATGAAAATTGCTCTTTGATTGATTGTATTTCCTTGTTGCAATCCGTGCTAAATTCTCCACATGCTTATAGTCGAAATAAAGCCTTTACTGAACATATTGTTGATGCCTTGATGCAATCTTATGAAGATAAACTTGAGTTGAAAGTTTCTATCCCTAGAAATCTCTATGATGAGTGGGAACCAAATATTAAAATTAAAATTAAAGATCATGAGTTTTATGCTTTGTGTGATTTGGGTGCTAGTGTCTCTACTATTCCCAAGACTTTGTGTGATTTACTAGATTTCCGTAATTTTGATGATTGCTCTATAAACTTGCATCTTGCAGATTACACTATTAAGAAACCTATGGGAAGAATTAATGATGTTCTTATTGTTTCAAATAGGAATTATGTGCCCGTAGATTTTATTGTTCTTGATATAGATTGCAATCCTTCTTGCCCTATTATTCTTGGTAGACCTTTCCTTAGAACGGTTGGTGCGATTATTGATATGAAGGAAGGGAATATTAGATTTAAATTTCCATTAAAAAGGCCAGTGAACCCTTTCCAAGAAATAAAATAAAATTACCATATGAAACTATCATGAGAGACACTTATGTATTGCCTACCAAAGATGGCAATACCTAGATCTATTCTTGCTCGTTATGCCTAGCTAGGGGCGTTAAACGATAGCGCTTGTTGGGAGGAAACCCAATTTTATTTTTATTCCTTGCTCTTTGATACTGTTTGGTAATAAATAAATTATTTAGCCTCTGTTTAGGTTGTGTTTTTTGTGTTTAATTAGTGTTTGTGCCAATTAGAACCGTTGGGAAGACTTGGGGAAAGTCTTGTTGAACTTGCTGTAAAAAACAGAAACTTTAGCGCTCACGAGAACTGCTGTCATTTTTATTTCAAGAGTTCTATTTAGTTAATTATTTCTTCAGATGATTAATAGATAAATTCCTCACGTCCAGAAATTTATTTTAGAATTTTTGGGGGTCCAGAGCTTGCGCTAGCTACAGATTACTACAGACTGTTCTGTTTTTGACAGATTCTGTTTTTCGTGTGTTGTTTGCTTATTTTGATGAATCTATGGCTAGTAAAATAGTTTATAATCCATATATAAGTTAGAATACAGTAGGTTTAACACCAATATAAATAAATAATGTGTTCATTACAGTACCTTGAAGTGGTCTTTTGTTTTCTTTCGCTAACGGAGCTCATGAGTTTTCTATCTTGAGTTTTGTGTTGTGAAGTTTTCAAGTTTTGGGTGAATTCTTTTGATGGATCATGGAACAAGGAGTGGCAAGTGCCTAAGCTTGGGGATTTCCATGGAACCCCCAAGATAATCCAAGGACACCAAAATGTTAAAGCTTGGGGATGCCCCAGAAGGCATCCCCTCTTCTCATCCACTTCCGTCGGTAATTTACTTGGAGCTATATTTTTATTCACCAACATGATATGTGTTTTGCTTGGAGCGTCTTGTATTATTTGTGTATTTGTTTGCTAGTATACCACAATCATTCTTGATGTACACACCTTTTGAGAGAGCCATACATGAATTAAAATTTGATAGAATACTCTATGTTCTTCACTTATATCCTTTGAGCTAGATAATTTTGCTCTATGTGCTTCACTTATATCTTTTGAGCTAGATAATTTTGCTCTGTGTGCTTCACTTATATCTTTTGAACTAGATAATTTTTCTCTATGTGCTTCACTTAGATCTTTTAGAGCACGGTGGTGGATTCGTTTTAAAGAAACTATTGATCTCTCATGCTTCACTTAAATTAATTTGAGAGTCTCTTAATAGCATGGTAATTTGCCTAATAATAATATGTTTGGTATTCAAGATTTGTGAAACTTTCTTTTGAGTGTGTTGAATACTAAGAAAAGATTGAAGCATGATAATTGTTTTGAGATATGGAGGTGATAATATTAAAGTCATGCTAGTTGAGTAGTTGTGAATTTAAAGAATACTTGTGTTGAAGTTTGTGATTCCCGTAGCATGCACGTATGGTGAACCGTTATGTGATGAAGTCGGAGCATGATTTATTTATTGATTGTCTTCCTTATGAGTGGCGGTCGGGGACGAGCGATGGTATTTTCCTACCAATATATCCCCCTAGGAGCATGCGCGTAGTACTTAGCTTTGATAACTTCTAGATTTTTGCAATAAGTATATGAGTTCTTTATGACTAATGTTGAGTCCATGGATTATATGCACTCTCACCCTTCCACCTTTGCTAGCCTCTCTAATATCGCGCACCTTTCGCCGGTATCATACACCTACCATATGCCTTCCTCAAAACAGCCACCATACCTACCTATTATGGCATTTCCATAGCCATCCCGAGAAATACTGCCATGCAACTTTCCACCATCTAGTTCATCATGACACATCCATCATTATCATATTGCTTAGCATGATCATGTAGTTGACATAGTATTTGTGGCAAAGCCACCATTCATAATTCTTCCATACTTGTCACTCTTGATTCATTGCATATCCCGGTACACCGCCGGAGGCATTCATATAGAGTCATACTTTGTTTTAGTATTGAGTTGTAATCATTGAGTTGTAAATAAATAGAAGTGTGATGATCATCATTTAATAGAGCATTGTCCCAATAAAAAAAGAGAAAGGCCAAAGAAAAAAAAGGCCCAAAAAAATAATAAATAAAAAAGGGGCAATGCTACTATCCTTTTTCCACACTTGTGCTTCAAAGTAGCACCATGATATAGCGAGTCTCATATATTGTGCTTCAAAGTAGCACCATGTTCTTCATATAAACAGTCTCATATGTTGTCACTTCCATATACTAGTGGGAATTTTACGTTATAGAACTTGGCTTGTATATTCTAATGATGGGCTTCCTCAAATTGCCCTAGGTATTCGTGAGCAAGCAAGTTGGATGCACACCCACTAGTTTCTTTTGTTGAGCTTTCATACATTTATAGCTCTAGTGCATCCGTTGCATGGCACTCCCTACTCACTCACATTGATATCTATTGATGGGCATCTCCATAGCCCGTTGATACGCCTAGTTGATGTGAGACTATCTTCTCCCTTTTTGTCTTCTCCACAACCACCATTCTATTCCACATATAGTGCTATATCCATGGTTCACGCTCATGTATTGCGTGAAGATTGAAAAAGTTTTGAAAAAGTTAGAGTATGAAACAATTGCTTGGCTTGTCATAGGGGTTGTGCATGATTTAAATACTTTGTGTGGGGAAGATGGAGCATATCCAGACTATATGATTTTGTAGGGATAACTCTCTTTAGCCATGTTATTTTGAGAAGACATAATTGCTTTGTTAGTATGCTTGAAGTATTATTATTTTCTATGTCAATATAAACTTTTGTCTTGAATCTTTCTAATCTGAATATTCATACCAAAATTAAGAAGATTTGCATTGAAATTATGCCAAGTAACACTCCGCATCAAAAATTCTCTTTTTACCATTTACCTACTCGAGGACGAGCAGGAACTAAGCTTGGGAATGCCTGATACGTCTCCAACATATCTATAATTTTTTATTGCTCCATGCTATATTATCTACTGTTTTGGACTATATTGGGCTTTATTTTCCAATTTTATATTATTTTTGGGACTAACCTATTAACCGGAGGCCCAACCCAGAATTGTTGTTTTTTGCCTATTTCAGTGTTTCGGATAAACAGAATATCAAACGGAGTCCAAAAGGAATAAAATCTTCGGAAATGTGATTTTCTCACCGAACGTGATCCAGGAGACTTGGACCCTACTGCAAGGTATCAAAGAGGCGGTCACGAGGGTGGGGGCGCCCCCCCCCCCCAGGGCGCGCCCCCTGCCTCGTGGGCCCCTCGGTGCTCCACCGACGTACTCCTTCCTCCTACATATACACACATACCCCCAAACGATCAGAACAGGAGCCAAAAACCTAATGCCACCGCCGTAACTTTCTGTATCCACGAGATCCCATCTTGGGGCCTGTTTTGGAGCTCCGCCGGAAGAGGGCCGTCATCACGGAGGGCTTCTACATCATCATAGCCTCTCCGATGAAGTGTGAGTAGTTTACCTCAGACCTTCGGGTCCATAGTTAGTAGCTAGATGGCTTCTTCTCTCTCTTTGAATCTCAATACAAAGTTCTCCCCCTCTCTCATGGAGATCTATTCGATGTAATCTTCTTTTTGCGGTGTGTTTGTTGAGACCGATGAATTGTGGGTTTATGATCAAGTCTATCTATGAATAATATTTGAATCTTCTCTGAATTCTTTTATGCATGATTGGTTATCTTTAAAAGTCTCTTCGAATTATCCATTTGGTTTGGCCAACTAGATTGGCAGTTCTTGCAATGGGAGAAGTGCTTAGCTTTGGGTTCAATCTTGCGGTGTCCTTACCCAGTGACAGAAGGGACAGCAAGGCATGTATTGTATTGTTGCCATCGAGGATAATAAGATGGGGTTTATTTCATATTGCATGAATTTATCTCTCTACATCATGTCATCTTGCTTAAGGCATTACTCTGTTTTTAACTTAATACTCTAGATGCATGCTAGATAGCGGTTGATGAGTGGAGTAATAGTAGTAGATGCAGAATCCTTTCGGTCTACTTGTCACGGACGTGATGCCTATATACATGATCATACCTAGATATTCTCATAATTATGCACAATTCTAACAATTTCTCAACAGTAATTTGTTCACCCACCGTAGAATACTTATGCTCTTGAGAGAAGCCACTAGTGAAACCTATGGCCCCCGGGTCTATTCTCCTCATATCAATCTCCATCACTTTTATATTGTTTTGCTATTTACTTTGCCTTTACTTTTTATTTTGCATCTTTATATCAAAAATACCCAAAATATTCTATCTATCGGATCTCACTCTCGTAAGTGACCGTGAAGGGCTTGACAACCCCTAATCGCGTTGGTTGCGAGTAGCTATCGCTTTGTGCAGGTACGAGGGACTTGAGTGTGGGCTCCTACTGGATTGATACCTTGGTTCTCAAAAACTGAGGGAAATACTTACGCTACTCTGTTGCATCATCCCTTCCTCTTCGGGGAAAACCAACGCAATCTAAGACGTAGCAGCACCCCAGTGTTCGAACCTCTCAAGGGTCTACATAACCCTGAATCCAACAATGATCACTCAATAATGTATCAAGGAAATAGCACAATTGGTACCGGATCTTGTCAATTCTCACACCTACACAAATATGGCTTATGGGGTAGCTTGGTGAGGATAGTGGCACAAAAAATTGATGCAAAATGTTAGAAAGAGTCAATAATGTTGAAAGAGATTCACAAATTCGCTAGTGAAACAAGTAGACCAATAGCAATGAATGGCACACGGGAACACACACGCGGATAGATAAATGGGGTCGTGCAACCAAGGAATGAGCACAAAATGTGGAATCCACAGAAAATGCTCATGTTGCACAACTCAAGAGAGACGCTAGCACGATTGCTCAATAAGAGGATATGACACTTGTGCACAACCTATAAGATGCAAAATGGGTAAATTTCTATCCCAAGTATGCTATGTATGTATGGTTCCCGATGTTCCTCTCAAGAAGATCCAAGATGATCGGATATGAAAATCTTATATGCAATGTGCTATATGTTGGGGAACGCAGTATTTCAAAAAAATTACCTACAATCATGCAAGATCTATCTAGGAGAGCATAGCAACGAGAGGGGAGAGTGTGTCTACGTACCCTCGTAGACTGAAAGCGGAAGCGTTTAGTAACGCGGTTGATGTAGTCGAACGTCTTCGCGATCCAACCGATCAAGTACCAAACGCACGACACATCCGCGATCAGCACACGTTCAGCTCAATAACGTCCCTCGAACTCTTGATCCAGTTGAGGCCGAGGGAGAGTTCCATCAGCACGACAGCATGATGACGGTGATGATGAAGTTACCGAAGCAGGGCTTCGCCTAAGCACTACAACGATATGACTGAGGTGTGTAAGTGTGGAGGGGGGCACCGCACACGGCTAAAAGAACAACTTGTGTGTCTATGGGGTGCCCCCTGGCCACGTATATAAAGGAGGGGAGGGAAGAGGTGGCCGGCCCAACGAGGGCGCGCTAGGTGTGGGGAGTCCTACTAGGACTCCCCAGTCCAAGTAGGATTCCCCTCCTCTTTCCTATTCCTAGTAGGAGAAGGATGGAATGAGGAGGAGGAGGAGGAGGAGAGAAGGAAAGGCAGGCTGCCCCCCTAACCCTAGTCCAATTCGGTTTGGGCTAGGGGGCATGCGCCACTCCTTGGCCGGCCTCCTCTCTTCCACCACTACGCCCATGAGGCCCAATAACTTCCCGGGGGGTCCGGTAACCCCTGGTACTCCGAAACTCATCTGAAACGACCCGAACCATTCTAGTGTCCGAATGTAACCTTCAAATATATGAATCTTTATGTCTCGACCATTTCGAGACTCCTCGTCTTGTCTGTCATCTCATCTGGGACTCCGAACAAACTTCGGTTCATCAAAACACGAAACTCATAATACAATCATCATCGAACGTTAAGCATGCGGACCCTACGGGTTCGAGAACTATGTAGACATGACCGAGACACATCTCCGGTCAATAACCAATAGCAGAACCTGGATGCTCATATTGGCTCCTACATATTCTACGAAGATCTTTAGCAGTCAAACCGCATAACAACATGCGTTGTTCCCTTTGTCATCGGTATGTTACTTGCCCGAGATTCGATCGTCGGTATCATCATACCTAGTTCAATCTCGTCACCGGCAAGTCTCTTTACTCGTTTTGTAATGCATCATCCCGCGACTAACTCATTAGTCACATTGCTTGCAAGGCTCATAGTGATGTGCATTACCGAGAGAGCCCACAGATACCTCTCCGATACACGGAGTGAAAAATCCTAATCTCATTCTATGCCAACTCAACAAACACCATCGGAGACACCTATAGAGCATCTTTATAATCACCCAGTTATATTGTGACATTTGATAACACACAATGTGTTCCTCCGGTTTTCAGGAGTTGCATAATCTCATAGTCCGAGGAACATGTATAAGTCATGAAGAAAGCAATAGCAGAAAAACAAAACGATCATTATGCTAAGCTAACTAATGGGTCTTGTCCATCACATCATTCTCTAATGATGTAATCCCGTTCATCAAATGACAACACATGTCTATGGCTAGGAAACTTAACCATCTTTGATTAACAAGCTAGTCAAGTAGAGGCATACTAGGGACACTCTGTTTGTCTATGTATTCACACATGTACTAAGTTATCGGTTAATACAATTCTAGCATGAATAATAAACATTTATCATGATATAAGGAAATATGATCAGCTGCAGCCCACCAAGCCTTTTCTCAGGAGTGACCGACGGCTCCACCACCTCGATAGGGCAGATCCGCCTCCCTGTCACCTTCGGCCAACGCGACAACTACCGCATGGAGCTCATCGACTTCGACGTCGCCCACATCTGCCTTCCGTACAATGCCATCCTAGGGTATGCAGCCCTGGCCAAGTTCATGGTAGTGACTCACCATGGTTACAATGTCCTCAAGATGCTTGGGAACCGTGATATCTGTTGGGGAACGTAGCAGAAATTCAAAATTTTCTACATAACACCAAGATCAATCTATGGAGTCATCTAGCAACGAGGGACGAGTGGATCTACATACCCTTGTAGATCGCGCGCGGAAGCGTTCAAGAGAACGGGGTTGATGGAGTCGTACTCGTCGTGATCCAAATCACCGATGATCCTAGCGCCGAACGGACGGCACCTCCGCGTTCAACACACGTACGGAGCAGCGATGTCTCCTCCTTCTTGATCCAGCAAGGGGGAAGGAGAGGTTGATGGAGATCCAGCAGCACGACGGCGTGGTGGTGAAAGTAGCGGGATTCCAATAGGGCTTCGCCAAGCGCTGCGGGAGGAAGGAGATGTGTCATGGGAGGGAGAGGGAGGCGCCAGGGCTTAGGTGTTGCTGCCCTCCCTTCCCCCCACTATATATAGGGCCAAGGGAGAGGGGGGCGCGGCCTTGGCCCTTCCTCCAAGGAAGGGTGCGGCCAGGGAGGAGTCCATCCTCCCCAAGGCACCTAGGAGGTGCCTTCCCCCTTTAGGACTCTTCCTTTCCCTCTTCTCTTGGCGCATGGGCCTCTTGGGGATGGTGCCCTTGGCCCATATAGGCCAAGGCGCACCCCCTACAGCCCATGTGGCCCCCCGGGGCAGGTGGCCCCACCCGGTGGACCCCCGGGACCCTTCCGGTGGTCCCGGTACAATACCGGTGACCCCGAAACTTGTCCCGATAGCCGAAATAGCACTTCCTATATATAATTCTTTACCTCCGGACCATTCCGGAACTCGTCGTGACGTCCGGGATCTCATCCGGGACTCCGAACAACTTTCGGGTTACCGCATACTAATATCTCTATAACCCTAGCGTCACCGAACCTTAAGTGTGTAGACCCTACGGGTTCGGGAGACATGCAGACATGACCGAGATGACTCTCCGGTCAATAACCAACAGCGGGATCTGGATACCCATGTTGGCTCCCACATGTTCCACGATGATCTCATCGGATGAACCACGATGTCAAGGACTTAATCAATCCCGTATACAATTCCCTTTGTCTAGCGGTACGATACTTGCCCGAGATTCGATCGTCGGTATCCCGATACCTTGTTCAATCTTGTTACCGGCAAGCCTCTTTACTCATTCCGTAACACATCATCCCGTGATCAACTCCTTGATCACATTGTGCACATTATGATGATGTCCTACCGAGTGGGCCCAGAGATACCTCTCCGTCACACGGAGTGACAAATCCCAGTCTCGATTCATGCCAACCCAACAGACACTTTCGGAGATACCTGTAGTGTACCTTTATAGCCACCCAGTTACGTTGTGACGTTTGGCACACCCAAAGCACTCCTATGGTATCCGGGAGTTGCACAATCTCATGGTCTAAGGAAATGATACTTGACATTAGAAAAGCTTTAGCATACGAACTACATGATCTTGTGCTAGGCTTAGGATTGGGTCTTGTCCATCACATCATTCTCCTAATGATGTGATCCCGTTATCAATGACATCCAATGTCCATGGTCAGGAAATCGTAACCATCTATTGATCAACGAGCTAGTCAACTAGAGGCTTACTAGGGACATGGTGTTGTCTATGTATCCACACATGTATATGAGTTTCCTATCAATACAATTCTAGCATGGATAATAAACGATTATCATGAACAAGGAAATATAATAATAACTAATTTATTATTGCCTCTAGGGCATATTTCCAACAGTCTCCCACTTGCACTAGAGTCAATAATCCAGTTCACATCGATATGTGATTAACACTCAAGGTCACATCCCCATGTGACTAACACCCAAAGAGTTTACTAGAGTCAACAATCTAGTTCACATTATCATGTGATTAACACTCGATGAGTTCTGGGTTTGATCATGTTATGCTTGTGAGAGATGTTATAGTCAACGGGTCTGAATCTTTCAGATCCGTATGTACTTTGCAAATCTCTATGTCATCTTGTAGATGCAGCTACTATGCTATATTTGGAGCCATTTCAAATAATTGTTCTACTTGGAGCTATTCTAAATTGTTGCTCCATTATACGTATCCGGTATCTCTACTCAGAGCTATACGGATAGGTGTGAAGCTTGCATCGACATAACTCTTTACGTCGAACTCTTTTACCACCTCCATAATCGAGAAAATTCCTTAGTCCACTAGTTACTAAGGATAACTTTGACCGCTGTCCTGTGATCCATTCTTGGATCACTCTTGTACCCCTTGACTGACTCATGGCAAGGCACACTTCAGGTGTGGTACACATCATAGCATACTATAGAGCCTACGTCTTAAGCATAGGGGATGACCTTCGTCCTTTCTCTCTATTCTGCCGTGGTCGAGCTTTAAGTCTTAACTTCATACCTTACAACTCAGGCAAGAACTCCTTCTTTGACTGATCCATCTTGAACACCTTCAAGATCATGTAAAGGTATGTGCTCATTTAAAAGTACCATTAAGCGTTTTGATCTATCCTTATAGATCTTGATGCTCAATGTTCAAGTAGCTTAATCCAGGCTTTCCATTGAAAAACACTTTCCAAATAACCCTATATGCTTTCCAGAAATTCTACATCATTTCTGATCCATAATATGTCAACAACATACACTCATCAGAAATTCTATAGTGCTCCCACTCACTTCTTTGGAAATACAACTTTCTCATAAACTTTGTATAAACCCAAAATCTTTGATCATCTCATCAAAGTGTACATTCCAACTCAGAGATGCTTACTCCAGTCCTTAGAAGGATTGCTGGAGCTTTGCATACTTATTAGCATCTTTCAGGATTGTCAAAACCTTCCGGTTGTATCACATACAACCTTTCCTCAAGAAAATCGTCGAGGAAACAATGTTTTGACATCCTATCTGCAAGATTTCATAAATAATGCAGTAATCGCTAATATAATTCCAACAGACTCTTAGCATTGCTACGAGTGAGAAAGTCTCATCGCAGTCAACTCCTTGAACTTGTCGGAAAACATCTTAACGACAAGTCGAGCTTTCTTAATGGTGATACTTACCATCATTGTCCGTCTTCCTTTTAAAATCCATCTGTACTCAACAGCCTTACGACCATCGAGCCGTTCTGCCAAAGTCTACACTTTGTTTTCATACATGGATCCCCTCTCGGATTTTTATGGCCTCGAGCCATTTATCGGAATCCAGGCCCACCATCGCTTCTCCATGGCTCGTAGGTTCATTGTTGTCTAGCAACATGACTTCCAAGATAGGATCACGTACCACTCTGAAGTAGTACGCATCCTTGTCATCCCACGAGGTTTGGTAGTGACTTGATCTGAAGTTTCATGATCACTATCATAAGCTTCCACTTCAATTGGTGTAGGTGCCACGGGAACAACTTCCTGTGCCCTGCCACACACTAGTTGAAGAGACGGTTCAATAACCTCATCAAGTCTCCACCATCCTCCCACTCAATTCTTTCGAGAGAAACTTTTCCTCGAGAAAGGACCCGATTCTAGAAACAATCCCTTATTGCTTTTGGTTCTGAGATAGGAGGTATACCCAATTGTTTTGGGTGTCCTATGAAGATGCATTTATCCGCTTTGGGTTCGAGCTTATCAGTCTGAAACTTTTTCACATAAGCGTCGCAGCCCCAAACTTTTAAGAAATGACAGCTTAGGTTTCCCTAAACCATAGTTCATACGGTGTCATCTCATCGGAATTACGTGGTGCCCCTTTTAAAGTGAATGTGGTTGTCTTTAATGCCTAACCCAGAAACTATCGTGGTAATTCGATAAGAGACATCATGGTATGCATCATATCCAATAGGGTGCAGTTATGATGTTCGGACACACCATCATACTATGATGTTCCAGGCTGTATTAGTTGTGAAACAATTTCCACAATGTCTTAGTTCTATGCCAAACTCGTAATTCAGATATTCATCTCTATGATCATATCATAGATATCTTATCCTCTTGTCACGACGATCTTTCAACTTCACCCTGAAATTACTTGAACCTTTCAATAATTCAGACTCGTGATTCATCAAGTAAATATACTCAACATCTACTCAAATCATCTGTGAAGTAAGAACATAACGATATCCACTACACGCCTCAGCACTCATTGGACTGCACACATCAAAATGTATTACTTCCAACAAGTTTTTCTAGTTCCATTTTACTGAAAACGAGGCTTTCAGTCATCTTGCCCATGTGGTATGATTTGTATGTCTCAAGTGATTCAAAATCTAGTGAGTCCAAACGGTCCATTTGCATGGAGTTTCTTCATGCATATACACCAATAGACATGGTTCGCACGTCTCAAACTTTTCAAAAATGAGTGAGTCCAAAGATCCATCAACATGGAGCCTCTTCATGCGTTTTATACTGATAAGACTTAAGTGGCAGTGCCACAAGTAGGTGGTACTATCATTACTATCTTTTGGCATGAACATGTGTATCACTACGATCGAGATTCATTCATTTTAGGTGTAAGACCATTGAAGGTATTATTCAAATAAACAGAGTAGCCCATTACTCTCTCCTTAAATGAATAACCGTATTGTGATAGACATAATCCAATCATGTCTATGCTCAACGCAAACACCAATCTTGATGGTAGAGGGAGCGTACGATATTTGATCAACCATGGAAATACTTCCAACACATATTGTCATCTCACCTTTTGGCTAGTCTCCGTTTATTCCATAGCTTTTATTTCGAGTTACTAACACTTAGCAACCGAACCGGTATCTAATACCCTGGTGCTACTAGGAGCACTAGTAAAGTACACATCAACACAATGTATATCCAATATACTTCTATCGACCTTGCCAGCCTTCTCATCTACCAAGTATCTAGGGTAATTCTGCTCCAGTGGCTGTTCCCCTTATTACAGAAGCACTTAGTCTCGGGTTTGGGTTCAACCTTGGGTTTCTTCACTAGAGCAGCAGTTGAATTGCCGTTTCATGAAGTATCCCTTCGTGCCCTTGCCCTTCTTGAAACTAGTGGTTTCACCAACCATCAACAATTGATGCTCCTTGATTTCTACTTTTGTGGTGTCAAACATCGCGAATATCTCAAGGATCATCATATATGTCCCTGATATATTATAGTTCATCACGAAGCTCTAGCAGCTTGGTGGTAATGACTTCGGAGAACCATCACTATTTCATCTGGAAGATCAACTCCCACTCGATTCAAATGATTGTTGTACTCAGACAATCTGAGCACAAGCTCAACAATTGAGCTTTTCTCCCTTAGTTTGCAGGCTAAGAAAATCGTCGGAGGTCTTATACCTCTTGACGTGGGCACGAGCCTGAAATCCCAATTTCAGCCCTCGAAACATCTCATATGTTTCGCGACGTTTCAAAACGTCTCCGGTGCCTCAACTCTAAACCGTTTAACTGAACTATCATGTAGTTATCAAAATGTGTATGTCAGATGTTCGCAACATCCACAGACAACGTTCGAGGTTCAACACACTGAGCGGTGCATTAAGGACATAAGCCTTCTATGAAGCAATGAGGACAATCCTCAGTTTACGGACCTAGTCCGCATAATTGCTACTATCAACTTTCAACTAAATTTTCTCTAGGAACATAACTAAATAGTAGAACTGAAGCGCGAGCTACAACATAATTTGCGAAGACCTTTTGACTATGTTCAGGATAATTAAGTTCATCTTATGAACTCCCACTCAGATAGACATCCCTCTAGTCATCTAAGTGATTACATGATCCGAGTCAACTAGGCCGTGTCCGATCATCACGTGAGACGGACTAGTCATCATCGGTGAACATCTTCATGTTGATCGTATCTGCCATACGACTCATGCTCGACCTTTCGGTCTCTTGTGTTCCGAGGCCATGTCTGTACATGCTAGGCTCGTCAAGTTAACCTAAGTGTTTCGCGTGTGTAAATCTGTCTTACACCCGTTGTATGTGAACGTTAGAATCTATCACACCCGATCATCACGTGGTGCTTCAAAACAACGAACTGTCGCAATGGTGCACAGTTAGGGGGAACATTTTCTTGAAATTTTAATGAGGGGTCATCTTATTTACTACCATCGTTCTAAGAAAATAAGATGTATAAACATGATAAACATCACATGCAATCAAATAATAGTGACATGATATGGCCAATATCATATAGCTCCTTTGATCTCCATCTTGGGGCTCCGTGATCATCTTGTCACCGGCATGACACCATGATCTCCATCATCGTGTCTTCTTGAAGTTGTCTCGTCATCTATTACTTCTACTACTACAGCTAACGGTTAGCAATAAAGTAAAGTAATTACATGACGTTTATGTTGACACGCAGGTCATAAATAAATAAAGACAACTCCTATGGCTCCTGCCGGTTTTCATACTCATCGACATGCAAGTCGTGATTCCTATTACAAGAACATGATCAATCTCATACATCACATATCATTCATCACATTCTTTTTGGCCATATCACATCACATAGCATACCCTGCAAAAACAAGTTAGACGTCCTCTAATTGTTGTTTGCATGTTTTACGTGGCTGCTATGGGTTTCTAGCAAGAACGTTTCTTACCTACGCAAAAACCACAACGTGATATGCCAATTGCTATTTACCCATCATAAGGACCCTTTTCATCGAATCCGATCCGACTAAAGTGGGAGAGACAGACACCCGCTAGCCACCTTATGCAACTAGTGCATGTTAGTCGGTGGAACTAGTCTCACGTAAGAGTACGTGTAAGGTCGGTCCGGTCCGCTTCATCCCACAATGCCGCCGAATCAAGATTGGACTAGTAACGGTAAGCATATTGAACAAAATCAACGCCCACAACTACTTTGTGTTCTACTCGTGCATAGAAACTACGCATAGACCTAGCTCATGATGCCACTGTTGGGGAACGTAGCAGAAATTCAAAATTTTCTACGTAACACCAAGATCAATCTATGGAGTCATCTAGCAACGAGGGAGGAGTGGATCTACATACCCTTGTATATCGCGCGCGGAAGCGTTCAAGAGAACGGGGTTGATGGAGTCGTACTCGTCGTGATCCAAATCACCGATGATCCTAGCGCCGAACTGACGGCACCTCCGCGTTCAACACATCTATGGAGCAGTGATATCTCCTCCTTCTTGATCCAGCAAGGGGGAGGAGAGGTTGATGGAGATCCAGCAGCACGACGGCGTGGTGGTGAAAGTAGTGGGATTCCAATATAGTTTCGCCAAGCGCTGCGGGAGGAAGGAGATGTGTCATGGGAGGGAGAGGGAGGCGCCAGGGCTTAGGTGTTGATGCCCTCCCTTCCCCCCACTATATACAGGGCCAAGGGACAGGGGGGGCGCAACCTTGGCCCTTCCTCCAAGGAAGGGTGTGGCCAGGGAGGAGTCCATCCTCCCCAAGGCACCTAGGAGGTGCCTTCCCCCTTTAGGACTCTTCCTTTCCCTCTTCTCTTGGCGCATGGGCCTCTTGGGGCTGGTGCCCTTGGCCCATATAGGCCAAGGCGCACCCCCTACAGCCCATGTGGCCCCCCGGGGCACGTGGCCCCACCCGGTGGACCCCCGGGACCCTTCCGGTGGTCCCGGTACAATACCGGTGACCCCGAAACTTGTCCCGATGGCCGAAATAGCACTTCCTATATATAATTCTTTACCTCCGGACCATTCCGGAACTCCTCGTGACGTCCGGGATCTCATCCGGGACTCCGAACAACTTTTTGGTTACCGCATACTAATATCTCTATAACCCTAGCGTCACTGAACCTTAAGTGTGTAGACCCTACGGGTTCGGGAGACATGCAGACATGACCGAGATGACTCTCCGGTCAATAACCAACAGAGAGATCTGGATACCCATGTTGGCTCCCACATGTTCCACGATGATCTCATCGGATGAACCACGATGTCAAGGACTTAATCAATCCCGTATACAATTCCCTTTGTCTAGCGGTACGATACTTGCCCGAGATTCGATCGTCGGTATCCCGATACCTTGTTCAATCTCGTTACCGGCATGTCTCTTTACTCGTTCCGTAACACATCATCCCGTGATCAACTCCTTGATCACATTGTGCACATTATGATGATGTCCTACCGAGTGGGCCCAGAGATACCTCTCCGTCACATGGAGTGACAAATCCCAGTCCCGATTCATGCCAACCCAACAGACACTTTCGGAGATACCTGTAGTGTACCTTTATAGCCACCCAGTTACGTTGTGACGTTTGGCACACCCAAAGCACTCCTACAGTATCCGGGAGTTGCACAATCTCATGGTCTAAGGAAATGATACTTGACATTAGAAAAGCTTTAGCATACGAACTACATGATCTTGTGCTAGGCTTAGGATTGGGTCTTGTCCATCACATCATTCTCCTAATGATGTGATCCCGTTATCAATGACATCCAATGTCCATGGTCAGGAAACCGTAACCATCTATTGATCAACGAGCTAGTCAACTAGAGGCTTACTAGGGACATGGTGTTGTCTATGTATCCACACATGTATATGAGTTTCCTATCAATACAATTCTAGCATGGATAATAAACGATTATCATGAACAAGGAAATATAATAATAACTAATTTATTATTGCCTCTAGGGCATATTTCCAACAATATCATCATGGTAGCCTGCGAGGAGAAGGATGCGGTGTGCTCTCTCGAGCGCGCCTACCAGGCCGCAACGATCGAGGACCCAACCAACGAGGGGACCATCCACCCTCCTGAGGCTGCCCCCAAGAAGAACAAGAAGCCGCTCCGCCAAGAGACTCAGGAGTGTGGTGTCTCCAGGACACCACCTCCGGACCTGCACCCACGGAAGGGGTGCCTCCCTCTCACGCATAGGAAGGCGCGCATAGTGCCCTCCTTAGGCTGGGCTCGGGGGCTCTCTTCTGGAGGGCCTCTAACTTAGCCAATGTCACGAGGGAGGTGCTCAGGCACCACGTGGAGGTGTGCTATATCACACGCTTCCCTCGCAAGGGCACAAGGCACAGAGTGCCGGGTGCTCAGGAGTTCATCACCAAGGCGACCGAGGAGCTTCAAGAGGCAAGAGCCATCCGCGGCGACCACCGCCCACCACCTGGCGCGGCTCCTTTTCCTGGCAAGGACAACGAGATGCGCGTCTGCATCAACATTTCGGGGCTCAACAGGGCCGCATCCCAGGAGCGCTTCTGGCCATCGCATGTTGGTAGGTGTGAGGGGCCCCCTCATAGCTATGTCCACGTGCCTTTTGGCCTGCCGAGCGCGGTTTACCTTCCGGTGTCGCCTGTGAAGCATCGTGGCGGCTTAGGAGGCTAGGCACCACGCGGTCTTGGTGGAGATGGCGACGGTTCTTCACAAGCCTCCCGAGGTCCAGGACCCAGGCGGCTCGTGAGGAGCGACCTCTTCAGCACGCATCTCCGGCTACTCCAACATCTCTTCAGCAACGGAGCCAGGTGACATTTTCCAGTTTATTCAGTTGGGGGCGCCCCACGGGCTGCATAATCCCTAGATCGCGTGGGCCTGTCCCTGCAACATGTATCTTTCTTGCATCTTCAATTCGCTTTGTTGGGGGTGCCCCTCGGGCTGCATCATCCCCAGGGCGCGTGGGTCTGTCCTTGTGGCATGTGCCGTTTTGCATCTGTCAAACTAGCGTTATCGCCTTCCATGAGACGATTTATGTTATCACCTGCTTGCCTGTTGCCCTTCCCCGTTTCCCGCGTTACTAAATAGCCTCCTGCTCATCCCGCAACGGGGGCTACACATGCTGGCACGGCGCTTGTGCTCGGGTCCGTCCCTGCAATGCTGACAAACCTGAGAGATCGAGCTCTAGCTCGCGGCCTGCTCCGCGCACGTCACCTCACCAGATCCTCAGTGTCGTCTTCTTCTTGTGGAAAGATCAGCGGCCGGACAGCAAATGCGATTATGAATTATATTACCCTCTCGGACTAACCCGCAGGAATCTCCAGAGCTTAACTACAGGCGGCCCCGTCGGCCGCCCCTTTTTTACACGATTCGCTTGCGCGTTATAGGGGGGCTCCTGAGCATCGCGACTCAGGTGCTCCTACTGACTCTCCAGCCATCACCCCCTGGCCTTGACCATGGCATCGTGACCTGGCATACCAATGGTGGCTGAGTCTCGCTCGAGGGTCGGGATCCGAGGATGCAGAGCAATTAGATGAGCAAGGAAAGGGGAGGCCAGCGCAAGCCATACCTAGTAGCACCACCGCTAAAGTGAAAATAGGGTGTCGCACATGGAACCACCTCAGGCTTGCCAAAAGATAAGTCACCCGTCCATGACGGCGTGAATCTCTCCGTCCATAGTTCTCCACTCTCATAAACTCGCTCCAGCAACGCTACTTCCCCTTTCAGCCTCCAGGGAGCTGCTTGCACGCCAAAGGGGACCTCTTGAGCGTCGCGCCTTAGGAGTTCTTACCGGACCTCAAGCCGCTCACCTCCTGGCCTTGACCATGACATCGCGACCTGGCATACCAGCGACGGCTGAAGCCTGCCTGGGAACTAGGACCTACCGGCTTAGAGCGCTAAGCTACCGCGAGAACAAAAAGGGGGAGCAATGCCGAAGCGGGACACACAGCCACAACCATTTACTCGGATTAATAAACTTCAGAGCAAAAGCATTACAAGGTTTTTTACATGCCCCCACGGGGTTCGCCTCGATTCCTCGAAGGGAACAAAAGAAAAAAACTTCAAGGAGCCCTAGCTACGGGCAACACCATCCACACCATCATCAACAGTGGGCCACGCGAGGCCGGCGCCAACCCCATCCAGATCATCTTCGACGTTGAGCGGTTGTTGTTGCCGCGCTCCGGGGCACAATGAGTGCTCGGAGGCACGTAGCTGTCATTGCTTGACTGCAGAGACTCGCTGGGCTCGGGAAAGTCGTTGGACTCCCAGGAGTCGTCGCTGCTTCTAGGGGAGCTGGCGGCAGGACCGGAAGCAGGCTCAGCGCCCGCTGCCGCGTCATGCTGGCGGCTACCCCAGGGCAGCACTCCAGATGGCAGCCTTCCTTATCGAAGACCTTGAAGAACAGCGTGGAAGTGCCATCGTACTCGAAGTGGATGGTGAGGGGCCCGTCCGCGCGGCAAGCACGGGCAACCGCTGATGTCTACTACACAACCTTCTTCTTGTAGACGTTGTTGGGCCTCCAAGTGCAGAGGTATGTAGGACAGTAGCAAATTTCCCTCAAGTGGATGACCTAAGGTTTATCAATCCGTGGGAGGCGTAGGATGAAGATGGTCTCTCTCAAACAACCCTGCAACCAAATAGCAAAGAGTCTCTTGTGTCCCCAACACACCCAATACAATGGTAAATTGTATAGGTGCACTAGTTCGGCGAAGAGATGGTGATACCAGTCCAATATGGATGGTAGATATAGGTTTTTGTAATCTGAAAATGTAAAAACAGCAAGGTAACTAATGATAAAAGTGAGCACAAATGGTATTGCAATGCTTCGAAAGAAGGCCTGGGGTTCATACTTTCACTAGTGCAAGTTCTCTCAACAATAATAACATAATTGGATCATATAACAATCCCTCAACATGCTACAAAGAGTCGCTCCAAAGTCACTAATAGCGGAGAACAAACGAAGAGATTATTGTAGGGTACAAAACCACCTCAAAGTTATTCTTTCCGATCAATCCATTGGGCTATTCCTATAAGTGTCACAAACAGCCCTATAGTTCGTAGTAAAATAACACCTTAAGACACAAATCAACCAAAACCCTAATGTCACCTAGACACTCCAATGTCACCTCAAGTATCAGTGGGTATGATTATACGATATGTATCACACAATCTCAGATTCATCTATTCAACCAACACAAAGAACTTCAAAGAGTGCCCCCAAGTTTCTACCGGAGAGTCAAGACGAAAACGTGTGCCAACCCCTATGCATAGATTCCCAAGGTCATGGAACCCGTAAGTTGATCACCAAAACATACATCAAGTGAATCAATAGAATACCCCATTGTCATCACGGGTATCCCACGCAAGACATACATCAAGTGTTCTCAAATCCTTAAAGAGTCAATCCGATAAGATAACTTCAAAGGGAAAACTCAATCCATTACAAGAGATAGAGGGGGAGAAACATCATAAGATCCAAATATAATAGCAAAGCTCGCGATACATCAAGATCGTGCCATATCAAGAACACGGGAGAGAGAGAGAGAGAGAGAGAGAGATCAAACACATAGATACTGGTACATACCCTTAGCCCCGAGGGTGAACTAGTCCCTCCTCGTCATGGAGAGCACCGGGATGATGAAGATGGCCACCGGTGATGATTCCCCCCTCTGGTAGGGTGCCGGAACAGGGTCCCAATTGGTTTTTGGTGGTTATAGAGGCTTGCAGTGGCTGAACTCCCAATCTAGGTTTCTTTTCGGGGGTTTCTGTATTTATAGGAATTTTTGGTGTCGGTCTCACGTCAGGGGGGTCTCTGAGTCATCCACGAGACAGGGGCGCGCCCAGGGGGGTAGGGCGCACGCTCCACCCTTGTGGATGGCTCGCGACTCTTATGGCCCAACTATTTTACCCCGGGGGCTTCTTTTGGTCCATAAAAAATCATCAAAAATTGGCACGTCAATTGGACTCCGTTTGGTATTCCTTTTCTATAAAACTCAAAAACAAGGAAAAAACAGAAACTGGCAATGGGCTCTAGGTTAATAGCATATAAATGCATATAAAACATCCAAGATGGATAATATAATAGCATGGAACAATAAAAAATTATAGATACGTTAGAGACGTATCAATCATCCCCAAGCTTAATTCCTGCTCGTCCTCGAGCAGGTAAATGATAAAAAGATAATTTTTGATCTGGAATGCTACCTAGCATAATCTTGATGACAAGCCAACCCCGATGACAAGCCAAGCAATCGTTTTGTACTTTTGATGTTCCCAAACCTTTTCAACTATCACGCAATACATGAGCGTGAGCCATGGACATAACACTATAGGTGGAATAGACGGTGCTTGTGGAGAAGACAAAAAGGAGATAGTCTCACATCAACTAGGCGTATCAACGGGCTATGGAGATGACCATCAATAGATATCAATGTGAGTGAGTAGGGATTGCCATGCAACAGATGCACTAGAGCTATAAGTGTATGAAAGCTCAAAATGAAACTAAGTGGGTGTGTATCCAACTTGCTTGCTCTCGAAGACCTAGGGCAATTTGAGGAAGCCCATCGTTGGTATATATGAGCCAAGTTCTATATTGAAAAATTCCCACTAGTATATGAAAGTGACAACATAGGAGACTCTCTATCATGAAGATCATGGTGCTACTTTGAAGCACAAGTGTGGTAAAAGGATAGTAGCATTGCCCCTTCTCTCTTTTTCTCTCATTTTTTATTTTTTGGGGACTTCTCTTTTTTGTTGGATTTTCTCCTTTTTTATTTTCTCACATGGGACAATGCTCTAATAATGAAGATCATCACACTTTTATTTAGTTACAACTCAAGAATTACAACTCGGTACTTAGAACAATATATGACTCTATATGAATGCCTCCGGAGGTGTACCAGGATGTGCAAAGAACCAAGAGTGACATGTATTAAATAATTATGATCGGTGGCTTTGCCAGAAATACGATGTCAACTATATGATCATGAAAAGCAATATGACAATGATGAAGCGTGTCATAATAAACGAAAGGTGGAAAGTTGCATGGCAATATATCTCGGAATGGCTATGGAAATGCCATAATAGGTAGGTATGGTGGCTGTTTTGAGGAAGGTATATGGTGGGTTTATGGTACCGACGAACGTTGCGCGGTACTAGAGAGGCTAGCAATGGTGGAAGGATGAGAGTGCGTATAATCCATGGACTCAACATTAGTCATAAATAACTCACATACGTATTGCAAAAATCTATTAGTTATTGAAAGAAGTACTACGCGCATGCCCCTAGGGGGATAGATTGGTAGGAAGACCATCACTCGTCCCCGACCGCCACTCGTAAGACAATCAAAAAATATATCATGCTCCAACTTCGTTACATAACGGTTCACCATACGTGCATGCTATGGGACTCATCAACCTTAACACAAGTATTTCTCAAATTCATAATTACTCACTAGCATGACTCTAATATCACCCTCTTCATATCTCAAAACAATCATAAAGAATCAAACTTTTCATAGTATTCAATGCATTATATCCCTCTTGGATGCCCATCATATTAGGACTAAATTTATAACCAAAGCAAACTACCATAGTATTTAGAGAATCCCAAAATGATATAAGTGAAGCATGAGAGTTCAACAATTTCTTCAAAATAAAAGTACCGCCATGCTCTAAAAAGATATAAGTGAAGCACTAGAGCAAACGACAAACTACTCCAAAAGATATAAGTGAAGCATAATGAGTAGTTGAATAATTATGTAACTATGTGAAGACTCCTTCCCATAAATTAAATTTCGGATCTTAAGTAATTTACTCGAACAACAAGCAAAACAAAATAAAATTACATTCCAAGGATAGCACATATCATGTGAAGAAGCAAAAACTTAGGCTCAACCGAGGCTAATCGATAATTGTTGATGAAGAAAGGTGGGATGCCTACCAGGGCATCCCCAAGCTTAGATGCTTGAGACTTCTTGAAATATTAATTAGGGATGCCTTGGAATCCCCAAACTTGAGCTTTCATGTCTCCTTAATTCCTCTCATATCATAGTTTCCTGGAATCTCAAAAGCTTCATGCACACAAAACTCAACAAGAACTCATGAGATAAGTTAGTATAAATCAACGCAAAACCTTATCATTATCTACTGTAGAAAATCACAAATTATAATTTGACATTGCATAATAAATGCATCTGCATATTTAATACTCCTATCATAAAATAGAATCATTAAGCAAGCAAACATATGCAAACAATGCAAACATAACAACAATCTGTCTAAACAGGATAGTCTATAAAGAATGCAAAAAGAATCATACTTCTTTGACTCCAAAAATTATGAAAAATTACCACACTGTAGATAATTTGTTGTTACTGATTGTGTAAAAATTTCAAGATTTTATCATGTTCCTACTATTCACAAATATTCAAAACATAATGGAAAACTTTCTGTTTTTAAAACAGCAACATATGGACTTGCAAAATAAGCATGGTAAAGGCTATACTTGACCTTTTTATTGATGTAAAAGACGCAAAATATTACTCTAAATAACAGCAAGCAAATCCTAATAAAAGAAAATGACGCTCCAAGCAAAACACATATCGTTCGTTAGCCCGTTCGTCGTTTTTTCTTTTTCTCGGATTTTCCGCGATTATTTCTGATCGTGATTTCTCATCCGATTTTCGTTTTAGTTTAACTTTTCGCTCGTTTATCGGAATGAAGCGATTCAAGCGCCTAGAGTTTCGTCTCGAAACCCTCTTTCCGTTTAAACAACTCAAACAAGTTTTTTCTTCTGTAAAATTTGACTTAGATCCAGAGTAGTAAAAGAAGCTTGTTTCTTTCGATGTTTGACCTTCGTTGCTGCGTTTGATTTGATTCTTTTTGCAAACCGGAGTTCTTAAGTTGAACTTTCTGGTTAGATCTCTTATTTGTGTTTTACCTGTGCATTAGATGAGTGCTTATTGCGTGCTTGTTTGTTTTGCGATAGAGTACCCAGAGTGCGCCGCTTGCTACTTCGAATCTCTAGGTTTCACGGATCATCAGCAAGGCAAGTAACACTTTCATCATACCTCTTACTACCCAGTTTTATTGCATTAGATCAATCCTCAAACATTGCATGATTATGATCTAATTAAATTGTGGGTTTTGGGAAAGTAGATGAGGTAGTACCTATTACCTATTTATTATCAAACCCTTGGGAGTTACTTCTACGTTTGCTTATATTGCCATGCTATGCTAGTAGACGTGGATTGGGTGAGTGTATCCATGACAGATGTGAGATTGTTAATTAATGGTTTATTTAAGGTGGCAACTTTAATACACATCTGGGTGGATTGAGGCACCTGGGTATTCCAGTGATTGCTTGTTTTCTTTATGGACCGCCACCCAGGCTAAAAGGGATCATGAGATTATTTCATACTAGAAACTTCCGTGTGCAGCCACAAGCTACTATGGGCTCTAGCATAGTTGATTAAGTCGGGTGAACTCTTACAGTGGGAGACTAGTAGATGTAGGGGAAAGTAGGTGTAATGGTCTACCCGATCGTAAGGTGTTAGCACTTCTGAAAGACTATGTCTCGGTCATCTGTTTCTCAAACACCATGTAGTGCGAGAATCCCAACGGAGGAGATCGAGTCTTGTGGGGAAAAGTGTGCAAACCTCTGCAGAGTGTATAAACTAATCGTGGTTAGTCGTGTCCCCGGTTATGGACAACTTGAGTATCTAGTACTTGGATTATCATGTGAATCTCATCATGTGACTTTAATTAATTTTGTTGGGTTTTAATGATGATGTTTAATTGGGATTCAGAGTGTGTCTACACTCTCAATGTTTAACAACTACCATGATAGTTAAATAAAATTTATTTCTTTGCAGTAGGGAAAAACTGGCTTTACGCAAAACTGTAACCATAGAGCTTTCCACCAGCCAAATATGCATGTAGTGATAGCATTATTCTGTTCATTACTCTCTATGTGTTACATTGCCAGCATATTCCATGTGCTGACCCGTTTCGGGCTACAACGTTCATGTTGCAGACTATTCAGACAACGAGTAAGGTGCCTTTAGGTCATGGTTCTATTCTCAGTGATGCCGCTAGAGTTGATGGACTCACTTATCTTCCAAGCCTTCTGCTGTTATGGTTATTAGATGGCCTTAAGCCATATTATTTGTAATAAGTTCTCTTTTGAGACACTCGTTGTAATAAGTGTGTGATTGCTACTCTGTTATAAATCCTTCAAGTATTGCGCATTTCAGCATTACTGATCCAGGGATGACACTGAAGCACATAGATCAGACTATTTGAGGTCTGGTCGCTACAAGATGGTATTAGAGCACACGCTGACTGTAGGACACGACCACTAAGCTAAAGCCCTAGATCACTACTCACTCTTCTCATTTCTGACTCCTCATCTTTTCTACTCTTTTAGGATGGCGGAAGCAAGGAACAAGTTCACGCAACCGGATGAAGATACACCCTTTGGACACCACCTGAAGGAAGTCACTAAGTACCTGAACATCGGAGTACCAAGCTTCACCGGGACCTACAACGCCACTTTACCCGAGGAGGAGCGCTGGATGATTCAAGTTCAAGTTCTAGGAAGGACGTTTGCACCAGTCATCGAGCCTATAGAGTTTTCCTTTGATGCACCAACCTGGAGTCTAGGAAAGAGCATGGCAGCCCACATCACCATGGGACGTATTGGAGAAGTTTACCGCAATGATCTCAAGGATACTATCTACCAGATTTGTAGGCGCTGAGATGAGCACTGGGAGATGATCAGCACCAAGAAGGATAGATCAATCGCATCTTTTATCCAGGAGTTAAACCAGCACATTCAATGTCAGGAGAACCAGATGTGCGCAGGCATGGTAGATCTGAAGAAGGCGATGACAAGAATCACGGAACTGGAGGAAGAACTCAAGGCTACACATGAAGATCATGAGGAGGAAATCGTCGTACTAGTGGAGAAGAATGACGACCTGATTAAGAAGATCGAAATATTCATGGGAGACCCCACACCAGTAGAAGAAGACGAAGAACCCAAGGAGATTCGCCCGGAAGACTACATCATCATCGACGACACTGACTCTGACCTAAGCGATGATGACTTTGAAGACGAAGCTGGAGCAGATATCATGGAGTCTGCAACCGAGGAATATTTCTAGTAGACCACCATATCAGTAGTAGTATTCCACCATGTAAATAGAGTAGTCCGAGCAGTTTTGTGATAGATAGACCGATTGTATGACTTGATTGATTGATTGAGTGAAATGTTTGTGTTTGTCTCATGTGCATATGGGTAGTGCTTTCTCATTAGACCTCATTCTATTCTAATCTCTCCCCTCTAAACCCATCAGATGCCTCCGAGATGTGACAATGGATTTGCCTTCCCACCGAAGCTCACTCAGTTGATCCAGTAGCAGAATGTGTTGATGCAGTTGCTAGTCCAAAATCAGAATCAGGGGAACAACAACAACAACAACAATAACCCACCACCACCACCTGTTGATCACTTAACCCGTTTCCTTAGACTGAATATGTCGGTGTTCTCCAGTAGCACCGAGCCTATAGTAGCAGATGATTGGCTCCGCAAGATTGGAAGGGAGTTAACCACTACCAGATGCACAGATGCTGAGAAGGTGTGTTTTGCCACACACTAGTTGGACGGACCAGCAGCATCATGGTGGGAGAATTACAGTATCACCTACCCTATAGCCATAGTGACATGGGACCAATTTTAGCAAGCTTTCCGTACTGCCCATGTTTCAGCAGGAGCTATGACCATGAAGAAGCGTGAGTTTCGCAACTTGCGCCAAGGAGGACGGACAGTTGGCCAATACGTGGATGACTTTAGTAAGTTAGCACGTTATGCCCCGGATGACATTGCTACGGATGCAGCTAAGCAGGAGAAGTTTCTGGAAGGACTGAATGATGAGTAGAGCATGCAGTTGATGGTAGCAACTTTCAACAACTACTAGGAACTGGTAGATCGTGCTCTTATGATTGAAGGGAAGCAGCAGCAGATTGAGAACCGCAAGAGGAAGTATGAACAAGGGAAGTACAACTCAGGAGCTCAGCAGAAGCCACATTTTACCCCGAAAATGGGAGGACATTTTTAGCATACCCATGGAGGAGGAAATTCGCATAATCATAATGGCCCCAAGAACGGTAATGGTAATGGGGGAAGCAACATTCAGAACCGTACCGACCCATCAACCCCAGCTAAGAGAGACCTCAGCCAAGTCACTTGTTATAAGTGTCAGAAGACCGGACATTATGCCAATGAATGTCCTGAAACCCAAAATGGAAATGGCAATGGAAGCTCTGGGAAGAAGACGAACCCTTTCAACAGGGGATAGGTGAACCACGTTAACGTGGAGGAGGTTGAAGCCCAGCCAGATGCAGTAATAGGTAAGTTTTTGGTTAAGTCATTTACTGCAATCATCCTTTTTGATACTGGTGCATCGCATTCATACATATCAAGGGGATTTGTGGATAAGTATAAACTGCCCACCAAGGTTCTTAGGACACCTATGTTAGTAAGCTCACCAGGAGCAGAGTATATGGCCAGTAAAGGATGTTTTCAAGTGCCATTGAGTATAGGTAGGCATGTGTTTCCCTCGGATTTAATCATTTTGGAATCGCACGGTTTGGATGTAATTCTAGGTATGGATTGGCTATCAATGTATGGAGGAAGCATCGATTGCGCCAGTAAGTCGATTTTGCTTACCACCCCAGAAGGAAGAAGGATCAAGTATGTGTCACGGCATGAGCCGAAGTGGACACAAGTAAATCCCTATCAGGAGTTGTATAGGAGGAAGTACCAGTGGTAAAGGATTTTCCGGATGTATTTCCATAAGAATTGCCGGGCATGCCACCGGATAGAGACATTGAGTTTTTGATTGAGCTTTTGCCAGGCACAGGACCAATATCTAAGAGACCGTATAGAATGCCTGCAAAGGATTTGGAGGAGATTAAGAAGCAGATTAAGGAGTTACTGGATAAGGGATACATATTCTCCCAGGTTCGTCACCTTGGGGATCACCAGTACTTCTAGTGGAAAAGAAGGATGGATTGTTAAGGATGGTTGTTGATTATTAAGGATTGAATGAAGTGAAGATCAAGAATAAGTACCCACTGCCGATGATCAATGATTTGTTTGACCAATTGCAAGGAGCTAAGGTATTTTCCAAGATCGATTTGCGATCAGGATACCACCAGTTGAAGATTCGAGAGCAGGACATACCTAAGACAGCTTTTACCACAAGGTATGGGCTGTATGAGTATACTGTTATGTCATTTGGTCTGACTAATGCACCTGCTTATTTTATGAACATGATGAACAAAGTGTTTATGGAGTTTTTGGATAAGTTTGTCGTAGTGTTCATTGATGATATACTGGTTTACTCGAAGAATGAAGAAGAACATAAAGAACATTTGTGTTTGGTACTTGGTAAGCTCAGAGAACATCAGTTATACGCCAAATTCAGCAAATGTGAGTTTTGGTTGAAGGAAGTGGGATTCCTCGGACATGTTATATCTGGAGAAGGAATAGCAGTAGATCCCACCAAAGTTGTCACTGTGACAAATTGGGAAGCCCCAACAACAGTTGGAGAGATCCGGAGTTTTCTTGGACTCGTAGGATACTACCGGAGATTCATTGAAAATTTCTCAAAGATTGCAAAACCTATGACAGATTTGTTGAAGAAGGATACCAAGTTCAATTGGAATGAGGAATGTGAGGCCAGTTTCCAGGAGTTGAAGAAACGTTTGGTTACCTCGCCAGAGTTGATTCTGCCAGATCAGCGCAAGGATTATGAGGTGTATTGTGACGCTTCACGTGAGAACTTGGAGTAGTGCATATGCAGGAGGGAAGAGTTGTTTCGAATGCTTCACGACAGCTTAAGCCCCATGAGTTGAATTATGCTACACATGATTTGGAGTTAGCAGCCGTAGTGCACGCATTGAAGACTTGGAGACATTTTCTCATTCGAAACCATTGTGAGGTGTACACGGATCACAAGAGTTTGAAGTACATCTTCACACAGAAGGAGTTGAATCTCGGGCAAAGAAGATGGTTGGAGCTCATCAAGGATTATGACATGAGATTGCATTATCACCCCGGAAAGGCTAACGTAGTAGCCGATGCGTTGAGCCGCAAAAGCCATGTCAACACACTAATGACCAGAGAGTTACCAAAGGAGTTAGCCGAGGATCTTCGTGAGCTATGTTTGGAGATAGTTCTGAGGGGCTATGTAGCAGCATTGGAGATTCAGTCTACTCTCATGGATAAGATCAGAGAAGCTCAGAAGACCGACAAGGAGATTACCTCTATTAAAGAGAAAATGAGCAAGGGAAAAGCTAAAGGATTTCATGAGGATGAACACGATACCTTATGGTTTGAGGACCGCGTTTATGTGCCCAACGACCCGGAGATCAGGAAGTTAATTTTGCAAGAGGCCCATGATTCGCCGTACTCGATTCACCCAGGAAATACCAAGATGTATTTGGATTTGAAAGACACTTTTTGGTGAACCGGAATGAAGAAGGATATTGCAGAGTATGTAGCCGTTTGTGATGTATGTTAGAGAGTAAAGGCAGAGCATCAGAAGCCAGCAGGATTGCTATAGCCATTGCCGATACCCGAATGGAAGTGGGATAAGCTAGGCATGGATTTTATCACAGGATTACCCAGGACCTGCTCAGGCTATGACTCGATATGGGTTGTAGTCGATCGCTTGACGAAGGTAGCTCATTTCATCCCGGTGAAGACCACTTACACCAGTGCTAAGTTGGCAAAGATATATATGACCAGGATTGTATGTCTGCATGGAGTTCTGAGAAGCATTGTATCAGATAGAGGAACTCAGTTTACCTCAAAGTTCTGGAATCAGTTGCATGAAACTTTGGGTACCAGGCTAGAGTTCAGTACATCATTTCAACCGCAGACCGATGGACAGACCGAGAGAGTCAATCAGATTTTGGAGGATATGCTGAGAGCTTGTGCACTAGATTATGGGTCTAGTTGGGATGACAACTTGCCATATGCGGAGTTCTCTTACAACAATAGTTATCAATCCAGTTTGAAGATGGCTCCTTTTGAAGCCTTGTACGGAAGACGGTGCCGAACACCATTTTTGTGGGATGAAGCTGGAGACCGCCAGTTGTTTGGACCAGATTTGATTAAGGATTCTGAACAGAAAGTGAAGTTGATTCGCGATAGGCTCAAGGTAGCCCAGTCTAGGCAGAAGAACTATGCAGATTCCAAATGCAAGGAGACAGTTTACGAAATCGGAGACAGAGTTTATCTTCGTGTATCACCGCTTTGAGGAGTTAAGCGCTTTGGAGTTAAGAGAAAATTAGCGCCACGTTTTGTGGGACCATACAAAATTTTGGAGCGTATGGGAGAAGTTGCTTACAAGTTGGAGTTGTCCAAAGGATTGTCAGGAGTTCACGATGTGTTCCACATTTCCCAGTTGAAAAAGTGCCACGCTGAGATGGCGGATATACCGCTGAGAGACACAGTTCCACTGGAAACGATTCAGTTGGATAGTGATTTGACCTATGAGAAGAAACCAGTCAAGATTCTTGAATATGCCAGCCGAGTCACCCGCAACAAGGTTATCAGGCTTTGTAAAGTTCAGTGGAGTCACCACACCAAGGATGAAGCCACCTAGGAGCGAGAGGAAGATCTGCTGAAGGACCACCCTCACCTGTTTTCTAGCCAACCCGAATCTCGAGGGCGAGATTCATCTTAAGGGGGGTAGGTTTGTAACATCCCAAATTTTCAATTTGGAATGTTATACATATATCATCGTTGCATATCATATTTTATTTTCATTTTGGCTTGATCCTAGAAATCCTACGCAACTCAAGGACCCATGGAGAGAGTTGGGGATTTCGTTATTTTCATACTTGGGGTTTTCTCAAATTTTGAAAATAGGATCATTTGATTTAATTATTTTATCTTCAATAATTCCAATTATAAAAAAATAAGTGAGAGGGGATAAAATGACTTTTCCAAATTAAAGGAATATTGAGGATTTAATAAAAAATCAAATAGGATTTATTTTGGAGTTTTTCGCTGTTTTATTTGAATTTGGGAAAAATGTGCGTTTCTCAAAATTGCATTTAGGCCTCAAAGAAATGTTCACCTTGTCCGGCTTGATTATAGAAGTCGGGGAAAATTTATTTCGGGATTTTTGGAGTCCATTTAGTATTTCTTTTATTTGTTTTTCTGCGCAAAACTATTTAAAAAAACACACCGACCTAGCCGGGTCGTACCCGACCCGGACTCTAGCCGTCCGGCCTTTATAAGCCGAGGGAGCCCAGCCCGAGCCACCCAGCCCCGCCCTAACCCTAGCCGTCGATGCCCCGAGCCACCGCTGCCCGCTGCCGCTGCCTGCTGCCGCCGCCGCCTCGCCGCCGCCCCGCCGGAGTTCGCCGCCGCCGAAGGTAGCCGTCGGTCTTCACCAGTTAACCGCCCGTTTTTTTTTTATAAAAACCGCGGTCGTCTTTTTTAGATCGGTTTATTTTTTTTCCCAGTTTAGTTTATTTAGCGGACGTTTGTCTGTGCGTTCGTTTTAACGAACAATTTTCATCATTTAGCCGCAGACAGCGAACGTTCGTTCGTTAGCCCGTTCGTCGTTTTTTCTTTTTCTCGGATTTTCCGCGATTATTTCTGATCACGATTTCTGATCTGATTTTCGTTTTAGTTTAACTTTTCGCTCGTTTATCGGAATCAGGCGATTCAAGCGCCTAGAGTTTCATCTCGAAACCCTCTTTCCGTTTAACCAACTCAAACAAGTTTTTGCTTCTGTAACTTTTGACTTAGATCCAGAGTAGTAAATGAAGCTTGTTTCTTTCGCTGTTTGACCTTCGTTGCTTCGTTTGATTTGATTCTTTTTGCAAACCGGAGTTCTTAAGTTGAACTTTCTGGTTAGATCTCTTATTTGAGTCTTACCTGTGCATTAGATGAGTGCTTATTGTGTGCTTGTTTGTTTGCGATAGAGTACCCGGAGTGCGCCGCTTGCTACTTCGAATCTCTAGGTTTCACGGATCATCAGCAAGGCAAGTAACACTTTGATCATACCTCTTACTACCCAGTTGTATTGCATTAGATCAATCCTCAAACATTGCATGATTAGGATCTAATTAAATTGTGGGTTTTGGGAAAGTAGATGAGGGGGTACCTATTAGCTGTTTATTATCAAACCCTTGGGAGTTACTTCTACGTTTGCTTATATTGCCATGCTATGCTAGTAGACGTGGATTGGGTGAGTGTATCCATGATAGATGTGAGATTGTTAATTAATGGTTTATTTAAGGTGGCAACTTTAATACACATCTGGGTGGATTGAGGCACCTGGGTATTCCAGCGATTGCCTGTTTTCTTTATGGACCGCCACCCAGGCTCAAAGGGATCATGAGATTATTTCATACTAGAAACTTCCGTGTGCAGCCACAAGCTACTATGGGCTCTAGCATAGTTGATTAAGTTGTGCGAACTCTTACAGTGGTAGACTAGCAGATGTAGGGGAAACTACGTGTAACGGTCTACCCGATCGTAAGGTGCTAGCACTTCTGAAAGAGTATGTCTCGGTCATCCGTTTCTCAAACACCATGTAGTGCGAGAATCCCAACGGAGGAGATCGAGTCTTGTGGGGAAAAGTGTGCAAACCTCTGCAGAGTGTATAAACTAATCATGGTTAGCCGTGTCCCCGGTTATGGACAACTTGAGTATCTAGTACTTGGATTATCATGTGAATCTCATCATGTGACTTTAATTAATTTTTTGGGTTTTAATGATGATGTTCAATTGGGATTGAGAGGGTGTCTACACTCTCAATGTTTAACAACTACCATGATAGTTAAATAAAATTTATTTCTTTGCAGTAGGGAAAAACTGGCTTTACGCAAAACTGTGACCATAGAGCTTTCCACCAGCCAAATATGCATGTAATGATAGCATTATTCTGTTCATTACTCTCTATGTGTTACATTGCCAGCATATTCCATGTGCTGACCCGTTTCGGGCTGCAACGTTCATGTTGCAGACTTTTCAGACGACGAGTAAGGTGCCTTTAGGTCGTGGTTCTATACTCAGTGAGGCCGTTGGAGTTGATGGACTCACTTATCTTCCAAGCCTTCCGCTGTTATCATTATTAGATGGCCTTAAGCCATATTATTTGTAATAGTATCTCTTTTGAGACACTCATTGTAATAAGTGTGTGATTGCTACTCTGTTATAAATCCTTCAAGTACTGTGCGTCTTAGCATTACTGATCCAGGGATGACACTGAAGCACAGAGATCAGACTGTTTGAGGTCTGGTCGCTACAGAAGTCCTAGGCAATTTGTTTATTGATCTTCTGCAAAAAGAATCAGTATTTTATCGCGCTTCTGTTAAAAATGAGAATTATTTACCTCGCGCTTCTGTGATTGCTACAGAAGTCCAAGTATCACCGTAAGCCCTCCCAAAGGTCTTACTTGGCACTTTATTCAAACAAAAGCTATAAAACATGATTACTACAGTAGCTTAATCATGTGTACACACAAAAACAGTAGGGGTAAATATTGCGTTCTCTCCCAACAAGCGCTTTTCTTTAATGCCTTTCTAGCTAGGCATGATGATTTCAATGATGCTCACATAAAAGATAAGAATTCAAACATAAAGAGAGCATCATGAAGAATATGATTAGCACATTTAAGTCTAACCCACTTCCTATGCATAGGGATTTTGTGAGCAAACAATTTATGGGAACAAGAATCAACTAGCATAGGAAAGCAAAACAAGCATAGCTTCAAGATTTTCAGCACATAGTGAGAAAACTTGATATTATTGCAATTCCTACAAGCATATATTCCTCCCTCATAAAAAAATTCACTAGCATCATGAATGAATTCAACAATATAACCATCACATAAAGCATTATTTTCATGATCCCCAAGCATAGAAAATTTACTACTCTCCACATAAGCAAAATTCTTCTCATTTGGAATAGTGGCAGTATCATAAGAAACTCGAATACTATAAATTGTTTCCACATTAAAAGAGTAATGTTCAGAAAAGGGTAATCATAATTGTGACAAGTTTTATAAATATAATCATCACTACTTTTTATAACATAAGTATCATCACAATAATCATCATAAGTAGCAACTTTGTTCTCATTATAATCAATTGAAACCTCTTCCAAGATAGTGGAATCATTACTAAATAAAGTCATGACCTCTACAAATCCACTTTCATAATTGTCACAATAAGATTCAACACCATCCAAAATAGTGGGATCATTACTTCCTAAAGTTGACACTCTTCCAAACCCACTTTCATCAATATAATCATCACATATAGGAGCTATGCTATCATCATAATAAATTTGCTCATCAAAACTTGGGGGACTAAAAATATCATCTTAATCAAACATAGCATCCCCAAGCTTGGGACAAACATTAATTGTAGCAAATAAATTCTCAAACATGTCATTCTCATCAAAAATAGCATCCCCAGGCTTGGGCCTTTGCATATCATAAGCATAATTAGTCTCATCATTAATAGTATGGATAGCACCAATAGTATAGCAATTATCATCATCACAGTGAGTAATAGGAGCAAGATCATTTGAGAGGGAGACCATTTTACCTGTGCTTCTCCGTACTTTCTTTTTCTTATTCACATTATGTGTGGGTTTAATCCTCTTTTTGGAGCTCCTTATTTATGATATTGGTTGAATAGAAGGCTCCTCCTCGTTACCTGATTCATCATAAGAAATAATAGGAGGATATTGAGAAGTCTCTTACCTTTCATTAGTATTATCTTCATCTTCTATTTGTTTTCTTGTCTTTATGTAATTAGCAATATAAAGATTTTCAATGCAATTCACCGCACAATACATATAAATTTCCTCTAGATCAAAATCAAGAACTGTCTCAAGGGCAAATTCTAGAATATCCTTAGTTATACGCTTCATTTCTTCATAACCCAGAAGCAAACTAAGTTCATTATGATGCGCAAGGGAAATCAAGTTATCACAATTTTTGGAAATGATTCGATCATGAAACAATTTGAATTGTATATTTACATGACCACGTTGTGGCACCCCAGCTCAGAGAAACCAAAACACCCCATATTCCAGCCCAGAGATCGAGGAGAAGTATCTGGAATACGGCACTGCTTGACATAGAACAAATCAGCTCTTATTACAAGAATAATAATACATGGGTCTGATGTTACAAATAAGCACATCAGCACGGCGACACTACGCCTGTGATACTACACTTGCTCTATGCTGGCAGAGAAACAACTCATAGAAGTGGAATACTTCTAGCAGCGGAACAACGACGAAGGTGGTGAACTCCACTCCGCAGGGACTCTGGTTGGCACACGATCTAGCGCGCACGCACGGCAACCTTGACAAGCAATCAAGCAATCATGGAAGCACCTGCAATCTGGCATGACACGCCAGTTCAGTACATTGAATGTACTTGCAAGCTCACAACAACCATAAACATCAAGGCAAGACAATAACATAGCATTAACAAGTTAATTAATTAACAACTACCATGATGAAACAACTACTAAGCATGGTATGAAACTGATACAATACTAATAAATCACCATCTCAGATCTCCATAACCATATTTATCTTGGCTAACCGGCCAAGCAATATACCATCTCGATCACCTTGTGATCAAAACCAAACGGTGATCTTTCCGGCGATCGCAACCACGACCAACACTTGGTCTCAAATGGTGATCCTTCCGACGATCACTACCATGACAAACACTTGGTCTCCAACATCATCATCAACATCCTACCAATCTGTACTGCTCAACATATCAACATATAAATATATCACCTATAAGTCATTCCGTCATGTGAGTGTTGATCGAATGGTGTGACCTAGTACGAACCCTTGCCCATGACCGAGGACACGGCTATCGATAGATTTAAATACACACTCTGCAGAGGTAGCGCACTTTACCCACACCACGGAACCCATGGCCTCGCACTCCCATTCGGGTGGACCAACGGCGTTCTGACAAAACCGATCTACTGCCATGACACACTCCCAACTGGGCTAGTCCTAGGTGGCCCCGTGTCTACCAAAGACACAATGACCAGTGTCGTGGCCAAAACGTCCCTCACGGGCACCATGCACATAACAACAACAACAACGGGCACACAAGGCTTATCTTCGCCTATCTGATCAGGGTAGTGCGCGCCCATAACCTTCCCTAGTTGGAGGCACTGGCGAGAGGCACGACAATAGACCGCATTAGGGGCTTCCCATAAAGGCAAATGTGGTTGCACTAGAAAAGCCCGGTTCGGTGGCACCTAACCAACTTAATGACGGAATTTATCCCCAAAATATAATAGTAATGGCTGATACTGTGATATCATCCATCAACCTATAATCCAAGTCATAGCAATATCCAACAAATAATCCAAATCTTAATATCATCATACCAAAATACTCCGAGGATAGTATAACACTACTATCATGATGAACCCAAGAACAATAATACTACTACTCAAATAACTATCCAGCTATGATCCACATGCAAGCATCATCTCCATCATCATATTCCATAACATAATATCAACTAGCATCATGATGAAAAATAACACTAGCCACTAATAATCCAAAGGCAACATGATATTCAAACTAGTGCTCCAAGATAATAACAGATACCATCATGAAAATAATCATACTAGCCACTAAGAATCCAAAGACAACATGTCATCCACATAATCATGAAAATATAAGTCCTAGAACTCCAAGCAATATCATGGCAATATCAACATCAAAACAATACTCCGAGTCATGCCATGAACAGATCATACATAGTGAATGCAATGTTTTAAACAAGTTCAAATGAATAAACCATGTCACTGCATTCCAATCATGCAAATGGAGGGTGTGGCTTGCCTGGGGTGGAAGAAATCATCGAGAACAAGTGCGAGAAGCTCGCGGAAAGAATCACCGAAAAACGTTCTCTCTCGGAGGGGGATGAATAAGGAAGGGGGAAAATGGTCATTTTCAGAATGTCAAAACATACTGAAAATGATTCCATTGGAACGGGCTCGATGAAACGAAGAAGTGGGGTTTGGAATCACCTCATTTGGAGTTAGGAGCAAAAAGATTTGATAGTTTTTCTGCCAGGGACCTATCTATAATGAAATCATCACAAACAAGTCCTCAGCAGGAAAAACTGAACGCGCCTTCTCAGGAAATACGTTTTCCAGAAAGGAAAGCGTATTTTGGCTTGAAGAAGAAGCGGAATGCGCTTTTGATAAGTGAAGGCATACTCCCTGGAGTACGTATCCACTTATCCAGCATGGCGGTGGCGGGGCCGGGCGCTGGGTCGATGACGCGTGGGGCCTTCCGCATCTTCTCTCTCCTCCCACGCCTCCTTCTTCTTCTCCCCGCGCCTGCTCCTCCTCTCCTCGACAGAACGCAGGGCAGGGGCACGGCCGCCGCTGGGCACGGCGACTCCGGCCATCTCCGGCCAAGGAGAGGGCACCGGTGGCCTCGGGATGGAGGCCCACACCCATCCAGGAACTACACGTGCTCCGAGGAGCGCTGCTGCGGCGGCAACCATCAGAGGTAGAGAGCAACGGCGGCGGACCTTCTCGGCGGTGCGCGGCCATGCTGGCTCTGGAGAGAAATGGAGAGGGTTGGGAGATTCGCCGGGGTATGGTAGGTCTACTGGTGGAGGAGAAATGAGGAGAGGGGCTTCGGCTTGAGCCAATCGAGGAGGAGACCCGAGGCGTCCATGGCAGCAATGGTGGTCGTGGAGGGCGACTCGAGCTTGGGGAAGTGGTCAGGGAGTCATGGGGGAGTGGGTAGAGGTCGCTGGTGAGGAGAAACGCACCTGCGACGGGCTTATATAGCCGCGGGGCGAGGAAGCCGAGCTGGCTTCGCCGCGGACATGTGGTCGGTGCCGTGGACACGTGCTCACACGCATGAACTCGGAGGCAGGCAACGAGGGAGACACAGTGGAGTGTCTCATGGGGCAGAGGCGGCCAAGGGAGCACAAGGAGGATGACGACGGCGGCGAGCAGAGCCAAATGGAGGATTGTGCTCTCGTGGGTGTTCGGCGGCGAGCGTCGGTGAGGGGTTTTACTGAGAGGGAGAGATGTCCAGGAGGACGGCGATGATGCGGTAAAACTCTTGGACACGCTCACGCGCGCGAAGACGGCGAGAGGAGGAGGGGGTCTAGCACAAACAGCCACTGGACGTGGCCACTGTACAAAGAGAGCATGCACAAGCACGCCATTGTCGTGGTCACTGGATGCACTGGTTTGTAGTGGGGGAGAGGGGCTGGAACGGGTTGTCTAGTGTGTAGTCCATCCAGTGGAGGTCTCAACTACGGTGGTAGATCGGTTAAAAGTGATATGCTTAAATGGTAATCACCATCTGAAGTTTACTACAGTAAACTTGAGTGAACACTGGTGATCAACATGGATTTTACTGGCGCCGAAGAGTTTTTCTAGGGTGATTAACTAAGGAAGGACTATGATCCTGGAGGTTTTGAGGCATAATGGAGCACAAACTAATATAGTTACTTTGTAACTCACATTATGGGTCCAGAATCAAGATTTGGATGATGCACTCCCATGGAATAACCACTTGAGGTAAAACTTGGCAGGGCTTAGTGATTTGGCTAGATAAAGGTGCTATAAAAATTTCATACCAATTGGTTTTACCAAAATGGTACTTCCTTCACAGCTATTCCCTCTGTCTAGAATCTTGCAAAGATTCTAGAGAAATATTTGCTAGGTGAAATGGTGCCAAATTTGGTGGAGAGAACTTATTTTGGTAGTAGAATGCTCTGGTAAATAGGTAAAATGAAGCAATATACAATATACTTGCTTCACAACCTGAAAATATTGACAGAATCAAAGATTTGATGTTGTGATCACATAGATTAAGGTATGGAGCTGAAACTTGGAGGAGGCTAATTATATGAGCAAATGAAGAGGCATGCAAAATTTGAACTCATTTGGATAAACTTGGCTAGCACTTCTTTCACAAAGGCTTCCCTCAGACAGGAACTTTGAAAAATCACTGAGGAAGTTCGGCTAGGAAAATAAAGTTGAATTTGGGCACAGGGCAATTATTTGGACAAGAGAATATGTACAAAAATTTGGGGGTCAAATGGGCAAAGATAAATAGCACTTGCTTCACAATGTGCCATTTGGGACAGAATAGGAAATGAATTTATTGAGCATGATGAGAAATATGACCAATGATATATTTTGCCATATTTAATGAATATATGACCCAAACAATTTATAAGAATTATTTGGGGATTTTTGGATGGACAGAAATATAGGTTGCTTCACATCCTAGGGCAGATAGGGTTGCTCTTTTAATAGGAAAAGGAATTTTCCCTAGAAAAGAAATTAGGGTTTGGTCAAGCAGTGGAGTGACATGATCTTGGCAAGGTTTTTAGGATGATGAGCCACTTGGGAGAGGAAATGAAGCTGATTTCCTAGGTGACAAAGCCACAGAACCACTCCTGAAAGAAAAAAACAGAGCAAAAACCAATAAAATCAAAAGAAAAAGGAAAGGGCCAAAATCCAGACTGTTACACACGTCTATTGCAAAGTTCACAAGGATGGCTAAGAAAATTTAAATTTTCAGCACAAATATCTAGCCTTTCTTGCAACCATTTAGTTTCTAAATACTTATGCCTCTTGCAAAATCTATCTTCCCCATTTGCTGTGTACTTGCAAATCTATGTACTCCACAGAAGTTGACATGCTTATAAGAGACATTTTCATCATGACTAGTGCAATCATCATTAGAACTATGGATATTCAAAGATTTCATACTAACAACATTGCAATCATGCTCATCATTCAAAGATTTAGTGCCAAGCATTTTATAGCATTCTTCTTCTAACATTTTGGCACAATTATCGGAATCCTTATTTTCACGAAACATATTAAAAAGATGAAGCATATGAGGCACCCTCAATTCCATTTTTGTAGTTTTATTTTATAAACTAACTTGTGATAAAACAAGAAACTAAAAGATTTGATTGCAAGATCTAAAGATATACCTTCAAGCGCTAACCTCCCGGGCAACGGCGCCAGAAAAGAGCTTGATGTGTACTACACAACCTTCGTCTTGTAGACGTTGTTGGGCCTCCAAGTGCAGAGGTTTGTAGGACAGTAGCAAATTTCCCTCAAGTGGATGACCTAAGGTTTATCTCAAACAACCCTGCAACCAAATAGCAAAGAGTCTCTTGTGTCTCCAACACATCCAATACTAATGATAAAAGTGAGCACAAACGGTATTGCAATGCTTCGAAACAAGGCCTAGGGTTCATACTTTCACTAGTGCAAGTTCTCTCAACAATAATAACATAATTGGATCATATAACAATCCCTCAACATGCAACAAAGAGTCACTCCAAAGTCACTAATAGCAGAGAACAAACGAAGAGATTATTGTAGGGTACGAAACCACCTCAAAGTTATTCTTTCCGAACAATCCATTGGGCTATTCCTCTAAGTGTCAGAACCTGCTCTAGAGTTCGTAGTAAAATAACACCTTAAGACACAAATCAACCAAAATCCTAATGTCACCTAGATACTCCAATGTTACCTCAAGTATTCGTGGGTATGATTATACGATATGCATCACACAATCTCAGATTCATCTATTCAACCAACACAAAGAACTTCAAAGAGTGCCCCAAAGTTTCTACCGGAGAGTCAAGACAAAAACGTATGCCAACCCCTATGCATAGATTCCCAAAGGTCACGGAACCCGCAAGTTGATCACCAAAACATACATCAAGTGAATCAATAGAATTCCCCATTGTCACCACGGGTATCCCACGCAACACATACATCAAGTGTTCTCAAATCCTTAAAGACTCAATCCAATAAGATAACTACAAAGGAAAAACTCAATCCATTACAAGAGATAGGGGGGAGAAACATCATAAGATCCAACTATAATAGCAAAGCTCGCGATACATCAAGACCGTGCCATATCAAGAACACGAGAGAGAGAGAGAGAGAGAGAGAGAGAGAGAGACAGAGAGAGAGAACATCATAAGATCCAACTATAATAGCAAAGCTCGCGATACATCAAGATCATTTCTTGGTAATGATTCTAATGTTCATGAGAATATCATGCTGCCTAAATTGGATACATTTGTTTTGCTTATAAATGAAGGGTCTGGCATGGATAACAGGGATGAACACTGGAGCAAGACCAAGCATGGAGATGATGGCATGCGCAAGGGGAACAAGAACGGAGTTACCGGTGATGATTTCAGGACTTTGAAGCCACCATAAGGAGTGCATGAAGCCTTGGACGAAATATACAAGATGTCGCTTCATAAATTTCGTCTAGAGGCTATTCTAGGTGCCGCGTCGCCTTATTATTGGGCCAGGCCCATGTAATTTCGAAATACTTGATTATAGGATATTTTTAGAGTCCGTATGTGTGGGGAAACAAGAGTTAGGGTTGGTTTCGGACCCCTCCCCCAAGGGCCATGAAATTCCCCCCTCTTCCTCCATATATATAGCCCTTGGGTGTCGTTTAGACTTTTGGTTTTTTTTAGATTAAAAGTTCGCCATGGCTGCAACTTTGCGTACTTCGTTTGTGTTCAACGACCAGACAAAGGCATCACATAACCCCACCTTCATTAATAAAGCTTTACTCTTATATTCGCAATATCCAGATTGCAATCTCGGTTTCTTGCTTGTTCTTCGTTTGCTCGCAGGAAACAGACCCTCGTGGTCAGGTTGATCGTGCTTCGGTGTGGTCAATAACCCCTCGGATGTTGTTTTAGCGATTGCTAAGGCGCGACGTCTCGCATGTTCGTAGTCGGATTGTCAAGGTCGACTCCCACAAAAAACGATAGCCACTATATCATCAAAACATCGGGACACCTTCGCCTCTATCAAGTGGTACCAGATTTCCAGGTTGCTCGGTGAGATTTTATAGTTTTTCGTAGTTTAGATCGAGTCTGTTCTTCATACCTACAATCCACAAAAAAGCCAAAAATAATTAGGGTTAGTTCATCATATCCGAACCAATCTAAGCCTTTGCATTATTGAATTTGTGGTTGCATCGTCATGTCTAGTTGCTGGTCTTAGTGTCTAGTCCTTTAGAGCTTCAAGTTCTGTTCACAAGTTGTCACGCCGCCACCGCATCATCATCATCACCGCTGCCCTATACCACCATCATCGTCACCGCTGCCATATACCACCATTGTCATCACCGCTGCCATATACCCACCATCATCGTCACCACTGCCATATACCACATATCCACCGCCATCACGATAATCCGAGTCCACCTCCATCACAGATTCGCCACCAGTCCGTGTTCCATCGCCCTGCATATATCCGCCACCAGTCCGAGTTTCCACCAGTTTCATCTCCACCACTAGTCCTAGTCCGAGTCCAGTATTTGTGTCTTTGTTTTCGATTTCCAAATCACGCCATACTCCGAGTCGTGACAGAGTAGGACTCCCCAATTTCTATGCCATCCATAGTAGAAAAATAGTTCTAGTTTCAAAAAAATCTAAGTCTAGAAAATTCTGGCTAGGCAGTTTTTAGACCATTTGTAGACTTTTTCCAAAAAAATGTTGCGGAGAAAAAAAGAGGAAAAGGGTGAAAAAATCAGAGTGTGCTCCTCCCTTGTTTACGTGCAGCGTCGTGATTTTGTTAGTGTTCTAGGCTCGCGTCTCTAGCACAGTCTAGCCTAGGACCAGCACAGTATCGTCGTTGAGCGTTTCTTCAACTTTGCATCTCTGAATTGATTATTGCCAACCCTTTTTGCTACCATATTATAAGCCTTCCTAGCTCCACACACATCTACGTCGTGCGTTTGACTCTCCCTGGTAATCGCTCTATCCAAGCTTTGAGAGTTTTGACTATAGCGGTTGCCCATCACCGCCTGCTACTGGGTAAGAACTGGTAAGAATTTGAGATTTGCTTGGCGGATTTGTAACACCCTGCCACTTTCTAGTAGTCTGCAGGATCATATTCTTGTGTGTTTCTATTGCTGCTAACCATGGCAGGACCACAAGCCGACGAGATTGACTGGGAGAACATGACGAAGAAGGAGCTTCATGATAAATTTCGAAAAATGTTGAGTCAACAGGTATAAGACATCATGTCCACCTACGGAAAGGCACTATAGAGGATTGATGATGTAGAGAAGATAATTGACACCAAGGTGGACGCCAAGTTCGATGAAGTACTCGTTCGTCTTCCACAACCACCGTCCGCTGGACCTGTCGCACCTCTACATCATCAACAACAACAACAACATCGCCTTCCAAATCAAGTGGGACGAGCATTGTGCGTTCCCCTTGAGCCTGATCAAAATTCTGGTGCCACTGTACCTACTTTTGATGCTTCTTTAGCTCCTGCTGCTACTGCAGAGGTGGAGGACCATTACGAGGATGTGGTTGATCAAAATCAAAACTACGTGCAACCACCAGCACCACCACCACCAGGTCGTCCTCATGCATATCATCGCAACAGTAGGGCTACACCACCACCTGAGGTACAACATCATGACCATCTTCCTAAAATAAAATTGAATATTCCACCATTTGAGGATAGATATGTTCTTGATATATATCTTACTTGGGAGTTAGAAACTGAACAATGTTTTACATGTTTACAATATCCTGAGGAGAGACGTGTTCCTGCTGCTGTTTGTGCTTTCACTAGTTTTGCTTGTGTTTGGTGGTCTGAACATTCTAGATTATATCATATTCCAGCTACTTGGGCTGCTTTGAAAAAGGCTATGAGTACTCGCTGGGTTCCACCATATTATCAACGTGAATTGCTTCAAAATTGCAGCATTTGAGACAAGGAAAAAATTCTATAGAAGAATATTATTAGGAATTACAAACTGGTATGATTAGATGTGGTATTGTTGAGGATAATGAAGCTATGCTTGCACGTTTTATGGGTGGATTAAATAAAGAGATTCAAACCATTCTAGAGTATAAGGAATATAATAATATCACTCGTTTATTCCATCTTGCTTGCAAAGCTGAACGTGAAGTGCAGGATCGACAGGCATTGGCGCAAACTAACTTTTCTGCAGGTCGACCTTCATCATGGACACTGCATGCATCCTCTACTTCCACACGTTCTGCTACACCGGCACCTTCGTCAGTTGCCACCTCCAACCGTGATACAAGAAAGCAGGCACAACCACCACTATCTGCCAAGAGCACACCTTCTGGGCCTACACAGAGCTCTTCTTCATCAATGGCATCAACAGGGCCAACACATGATATTATTTGTCGTCCTTGCAAGGGTGGAGGTCATTATGCGAGAGAATGCCCATCTAAGTGTGTGATGATTTTTAATGAGGATGGTGGGTATGAGTCCGCTAGTGACTATGATGAGGATACTTTGGCTCTTATTAGAAGTGAAGAACACGGTGGAGATGATTTTAATCATGAGACGCAATACATGGCTGCTGAAGATGCTGACAGGTATGAATGTTTAGTTGCTCAACGTGTTTTGAGTGTGCAGGTTACACAAGCTGAGCATAAATCAGAGGCATAATTTGTCCCATACAAAGGGAGTAGTGAAGGAATGTTCTGTTCGCGTCATCATAGATGGATGGAGTTGCAATAACTTGGCTAGCATGGAGATGGTGGAGAAGCTCTCTCTCACCACAAGACCACATCCACATCCTTACTACATCCAATGGTTCAACAACAACGGCAATGTTAAGGTAACACGTATTGTTCGCGTGCGTTTTAGTATCTCTACATATGCTAATTATGTTGATTGTGATGTGGTACCAATGCAAGCATGTTCCTTATTACTTGGTAGTGCATGGCAATTTGATAAAAATTCTGTACACCATGGTAGAAACAATCAGTATACTCTTGTTCATAAGGATAAACATATTACTTTGCTTCCTATGACTCCTGATTCCATTTTGAAAGATGATTAATAGAGCTAATAAAGCAAAATAGGAGAAAAATAAGAGTGAAAATCAGATTGTGGGAAAAGAATTTGAGCAACAAATGAAGCCTAATAATAAACCATCTAGTGTTGTTTATGAAATTAAATAGAAAAGTGCATGTTTCCTTGCCACCAAATCTGATATTGATGATCTAGATTTCAGCAAATCTGTTTGCTATGCTTTTGTGCGCAAAGAGGATTATTTTCTTTTGAGGATGTACCTTCCTTTTTGCCTCCTGCTATCACTAACATTTTGCAAGAGTTCGCTAACGTCTTTCCACAAGATGTGTGTCAGGACCCCGACTCGATGCCACATCGATCTAGCATGTAACACCTCATATCGCTTTGCGGCCTCACGCACGGTATCCCCACGGGTGTCGCCTTACCCTTTGCCCGGGACCGTTTGCGCATTTTGGCACACGTATATGATGGTGTCGCTAGCATCCATATGATAAAGAGCCCGGGCTGACATGGCTAGTCGTAAACCCAAAGTGGCACTAACTTACAGGGACAGGCATTCATGACCCAGCATCGAACGTGTCGGTCATCAGCGAGTGAATCCAGGCTGTAGCACTGGGCTAACAGGACTCCGGTGAACCGGGCTGTAGCGGGCTAGCAGGACTCCGGTATTCATCGCGTGACATTTCCCCGAAGGGACAGACACAGGATCGAAGAAGGACACATGCCGGCCTGCCTAAGTGTTCCGGAGCAGTAGCAAGCTACCAGGGCTCAGTGGAAGCACTAGGAGACATTTCCCGGTAAGAGAGAACTACTAAGGATAAACAACTAGATAGTCAGATCCCACACATAGCAATACACATTACACGTACGCATAACATGCAAGTATGTGCTGTACAACATGGCATCACAGCATAACTCAACAACTCATATAGATAAAGGCTCAGAAGAGCCGTCATAGCAATTATTGCAACCAGGGGTCACAAGACCCATCATACAGAGCATACAAGCAACAAGCGGAAGCATTACATGTCTGGGTACAGACATCTACAAATGAAAAAGGCTGAAGAGCCTGACTATCTACAACATCCGATCAAGATCGTAGCTGAGGTACTAGCTACTAGTCGAAGTCCACGAGAACACTAGTAAGACCGAAGTCTCCGCTGCAAAAACAAAAATAAAGCAACATGAGTACAAAGGTACTCAGCAAGACTTACATCAGATCCTATCATACATGCATTTGTATCAAGAGGGTAATGTGGGGTTTAGTTGCAGCAAGCCAGCTTTGACTCTGTGGCTATCCTAATCTAGGACTACCAGAAACTCTGGAGGTGAAACAACGTACACGAGTCCACTAATCACCACACAATACACTACTATGGATTCATCCCCGTCTCCCTACGAGAAGGCCATCCATAGCACTCACACATGTCTTGAGCATTTTAGGGTATCCACTTCAAGTTGTCTACGTACCATGTAAGCATCCAAGAAGTCCATAACCGCGGACCCGGCTATTCGAATAGATCATGTTAACCCTGCAGGGGTGTACTTCTTCACACACGCTCTCGCCACTTACCGCCATGTACACGTCATGTATCTCGGCAACCTTCAAGCGGAAGCCTGGCGAGGGTGTCGGCCACGACCTGACTAACCACACAAGACTCTAGTCCAGGTTTATCGCCTATTCGGGTTCCATCCGCAAGGAGATCCGGCCGGGGTGTCGCTCACGGCCCCAAACAATGTGAGCAGGGTTCCCGAGCCCACCAACCGGGTGCCACTCGGTACACCGTGCCACGTGTGCCTAGTCTGTCACAAGCCCACCCTGCCGGGTGCCACTTGGTAGAAAAATAGCACTACCTACAAACACCAGAAACTAGTTGCGACTCCTGGACAGAGACCAAGTTGGTTAATAAGTCGAGAGGGCTTGGAGCGCCCGAAGCCCAATGTGTGGTAGTATCGGGTCATTGGACAACATACACGGAACTCAGGGCTTAAGGACGGTTCCAGTGAGACAACCCACCATGTACTCCTACATGGCCTCTCACCGCTACCTTTACCAAATCGTGTTCACACTCTTAACTCTCAGCATCAGAACATATCGTGGCACTCCAATTCATTCCCAATGAACCAGACCTGACACAACTCTAAGCAATAGCAGGCATAGCATGGTAGGAACACATCAGTGGCTTCAATCAACTCCTACACATGCTAGTGGGTTTCAACTATTTACTGTGGCAATGACAGGTCATGCAGAGGAATGGGTTCAACTACCGCAGCACAAAGTAGCAGATGAATCGTTGTTGTCCTAATGCAATAACTGAGAGCAGGAGCGAGAGAGTAGGGTTTTATCGAAATGAACAAGGGGGTTTGCTTGCCTAGTAAATCAACAAGGGAGGCACTGCTTCACAGACAGGTACTCTGGAACGTCTCCGGATCAGGACCTATCGAGAAGAAACGGTGCCGGCAATCAATACACAATCATATGCAACAATATGATGCATGAACATGGCATGTAGATGTGATGCTGTTTGAGCTAATGCATCTAGTAAACATTTGGTTTGAAGTCCATTTGAACCAAAGGTTCAAATGCATTTCTAAATTAGGTCTCTTATATATGCCATAATGTGTTTTCCCATATTCAGCATGTATAAGTTGGTTTTTCATGCATGAAACTAGTACAGATGGAAAGGTTGCATTTTTCTGATAATTTTTCATATATAAATTATTTTAATCTGAGCTACGGTTGAATTTCTATGAATTTTTGAAGTTTAAATCATTTTCTGGATTTTCTGAATTATTTTAATTCCAGAAAATATATAATTGCGTCAGCATGACGTCATCACTACATCAGCGGGTCAACGCGGCTGTCCAGGTCAAATCTGACGTGTGGGACCCACACGTCAGTGACAGGGGGGTTAACAGGGGTTAATTAGTTTAATTAAAAGGTTAGGGGGGGGTCGGGCCCACTGGTCAGCGACCCTGGGGGGTCAAACCTGGTCAACTCGCCGGCGTTTAGCCGCCGGCGAGGCCGAGCGTGGCGGAGGGGCTCGGGATCGCCGTTCCGGCGACCATTCGGGCGCCGGAGACCACCCACGCGAAGCCCGCGCTCACGCGCATCCAGTGGAACACGCGGAAGGCTGCGGGGGCGGCGGAGCTCGCCGGAGCAGAGCTCAGGGCGGCGGCCGGAGTTCGGCAACTTGCGGCCGCGGCGTTGTGGTGCACGGCAGTGGAGGCGGAGGGCTCCTACGGCCTCCTGGCGTCACCAGGAACACGGTGACGCGCGCGGAAGTGACCGGCTTGGGCTCGTGCCACCGTGGCGCCATGGCCGGCGGCGAGGAGCTACGGGCGCTGTGGCGAGCTAGCTAGACGGGGCAAACGGACACGGGGAGGAGGGGGTTCGGTGCGGGGGCTCACCGCGGAACCAGCGAGCGCGAGGGCGAGGTTGGGGATGCCCGGTAGCTCCCGAATCGCCAGCGAGGATCCACGGCGGCCGGAGGCGAACTTGGCGACGGCGACGGCTCCACGGGGCACTCCGGCTTGCGTGGCTCGGCGAGGAGGTAGCTGGCGACAAGGCGGAGCTCCTGGGCACGACGGGGAGGCGAGGGGGAGGCGGTGGCTATGGCCACGGCGTGCGGCGGCGACGGCAGCGCTTCGGGCGCGGGGAGAGGGAGAGATGCAGGGGAGGGAGAGGAACGGGAGAGCGAGGGAGGGATCCGGGCGGTGCTGGGCGCTTCTGGCGAGGCCAGGGCGTCGAGGGGGAGGGCACGCAGGCAGCTGCCGTGGCGCGCATGCGCGCGGTGTGCGGCGACCACGCGCCCTGTCCCTCTGGCGCGAGGAGAGGGACGACTGGCGTCGGCCAGTCAGCTGGGCCGAGCTACTGGGCCGATCGGGTAAGTGGCCCAGGTAAGTCTCTCTCCCCTTTTCTGTTTTCTTTTCTAATTTTCTGACATTTGTTTGATTTAATAAATATATTAAATCATTTAATTTCCTTATGCCAATTTTTGCAGGAGCTAGATATATTATTCCAGAGCTCTTTTATAATTGGCATAATTTTTGGACCATATTTCATATATATAGAAATATATTTCCAATGCAAATATTTATCGAATTAATCCAAATGGCCAAAATAAATGTCCATGAGCTCCTAAAAATATTGTTTTGATTTTTATCTCTGTCCAATATTTTCAGAGAGCAACATGAGCATTTTCTTGGACCCTTTTGGAGAAATTTTTGTTTGGGTCATTTTCAAAAATGATTCTGAGGGTTCCACCAATCCTCATTTCAAATTTAAATGAAATTTAAATATGATGCACAAATGACTAGCTAGTCTAGGCCATACCAGACTAGGGATGTGACAACTCGCCCCCACTTGAAAAAATCTCGTCCCGAGATTCAGGGGTCGACGGAAAAAAAGCGGGGTACTCCAGTCGAAGACGATCTTCTCGCTCCCAGGTAGCTTCTCTCTCGGAATGATGAGACCACTGAACTTTGAGAAACTTGATGTTCTGACGTCGGGTAACACGCTCTGCTTGATCAAGAATGCGAACCGGGTACTCTCGGTATGTGAGGTTATCTTGGAGATCAAGCGTTTCGTGGTCCACTCCGCGGATGGGATCCGAGAAGCAACGCCTGAGTTGAGAGACGTGGAAGACATCATGAACTCGAGAAAGATGTGGGGGTAGTTCCAACTGGTAGGCAACCTCTCCTCGTTTAGCGAGAATACGAAAAGGACCAATGTAACGAGGAGCCAACTTGCCCTTGATACCGAAACGATGGGTACCCTTCAAAGGAGTAACCCGTAGGTAAGCTTGGTCGCCAATTTCATAAGTCAAATCCTTATGATGACGATCGTACTGACTTTTCTGACGAGACTGGGCTGTTTTCAAATTCTCACGAATGATGCGAACTTGCTCTTCTGCCTCCTGGATCATATCCGGTCCAAAGAATTGTCTTTCACCGGTTTCTGACCAGTTCAAAGGTGTTCGACATCTTCGTCCATAGAGAACCTCAAAAGGAGCTTTCTTGAGGCTGGATTGATAGCTATTGTTATAAGCAAACTCGGCGAAAGGAAGACATTTCTCCCAATCCATACCGAATGAGATAACGCAAGCTCTGAGCATGTCTTCGAGAATTTGATTGACCCGTTCCACCTGACCACTCGACTGAGGGTGGAAAGCGGTACTGAAGGAAAGATGGGTTCCCATGGCAGTTTGGAAGCTCTCCCAGAAGTGAGAAGTGAAAAGACTGCCACGGTCTGAATTGATCTCTAGTGGAACACCATGGAGTGACACTATTCGAGAAATGTATAAGTCAGCAAGCTGACTAGCAGTGATACTCTCTCGAACAGGAAGGAAGTGAGCCACTTTGGAGAGACGATCAATGACTACGAAGATAGCATTATTCCCTCTCTTGGTCCTGGGAAAGCCGGTGATGAAGTCCATACCAACTTTATCCCATTTCCATTCAGGAATAGCTAAAGGCTGAAGGGTGCCAGCAGGTCTTTGATGCTCTGCCTTAACGCGACGACAAATGTCACATTTAGCAATGAACTCAGCGATTTCTCTCTTCATCCTAGTCCACCAGAACCTCTGGCGTAGGTCCTGATACATCTTAGTACTACCGGGATGAATCATGAGAGGAGATTCATGCGCCTCCTTAAGGATCAATTGTCGCAGATGTTGATTCTTGGGAACCACCAAGTGATTCTCAAAGAAAACAACACCACGATCATCCATAGAGAAACATCCACCAACTCCCTTCTTAATGTTTCTCTTGATCCGAGAAATTCCCGTGTCTTGCTTTTGAGCAGCGATAATCCGATCTTCAAGATCAGGTTTCGCCACCAGGGTAGAAAGGAATCCGCGAGGAGCTATGTGAAGATTAAGCTTACAGAATTCCTCATGGAGAAGTGGTTGGCCTTGCTGCAACATGAGATTGTTGCAATAGGATTTACGGCTTAGCGCATCAGCCATGACATTGGCTTTGCCTGGGGTGTAGGTATCCCTAGATCATAATCTGTGATTAACTCCAACCAACGTCTTTGCCTAAGGTTCAGATCTGGTTGGGTGAAGATATACTTGAGACTCTGGTGGTCGGTGTAAATCTCGCAACGTTTACCAAGGAGGTAATGTCGCCAGGTCTTGAGTGCATAGACTACGGCTGCAAGCTCTAGATCATGTGTAGGATAATTCTCCTCATGTGGATGCAACTGTCGAGATGCATAGGCAATCACATGACGATCCTGCATAAGAATGCAACCTAGTCCCTGTCGTGAGGCATCGCAGTAGATAATAAAGTCTTTAGTGAAATCCGGTGGCACAAGTATGGGAGCAGAGGTCAGGCGCCTTTTCAGTTCCTGAAAACTGTACTCACACTGCGGGGACCACTCGAACTTTTTATCTTTCTTGAGAAGTTCCGTGAGGGGTTTGGCTACTTTGGAGAAGTTTTCAACAAAGCGGCGACAATAGCTGGCTAGACCAAGGAAGCTCCTAACTTGTTTAATGGTCTCAGGTGGAGTCCAATCGAGAACGGCTTGAACTCTCTCGGGATTGACAGCAATGCCCTTACCAGAGATTACGTGGCCTAGGTAGGTCACTTCTGGCAACCAAAATTCACACTTGGAGAACTTGGCATAAAGGCGGTGCTCTCTGAGTTTTTCTAACACAAGTCTAAGATGTTCGGCATGCTCTTCCTCGTTCTTCGAGTAAATAAGAATATCATCGAGGTAAACCACGACGAACTTATCTAAGTACTCCATGAAGATCGAGTTCATCAAGCGGGAGAATGTGGCCGGGGCGTTGGTTAGGCCAAAGGACATGACGGTGTACTCGTACTGACCATAACGAGTAACAAAAGCTGTCTTGGGAATGTCCCCGTTTCTGATCTTGATTTGATGGTAGCCTAATCTTAAATCCATCTTGGAGAAGACTGAGGATCCAGCAAGCTGATCATACAGGTCGTTGATCTTGGGGAGCGGATACTTGTTCTTTATCGTGACCAAATTAACGGGACGATAATCTACAACCATCCGGTCCGTACCATCCTTCTTCTTGACGAAGAGGACGGGGCAAGCCCAAGGAGAAGAGCTGGGACGGATGAAACCCTTTTGCAAGGACTCATCGAGTTGTTTCTTAAGCTCGGCTAATTCTAGGGGTGCCATCTTGTAAGGTCTCCGGGAGATTGGAGCTGTTCCTGGGATAAGATCTATGACGAACTCTACATCTCTGTCAGGTGGAACACCTGGCAGTTCCTCTGGAAAGACATCCGGAAAGTCACGGACTACCGGGATATCTTCAAGGTCTGGAAGAGGGCTGGCATTAAGAGAATAGAGCTGACGCTTTGCAACTCTAGTGGGGACGGTGACTAACTTGCCAGATGGGTGTGTAAGCTGAACAGATCTTGTGTAGCAATCAATCTTGGCATGATGAGCTGTCATCCAGTCCATACCCAAGATGATGTTAATATCTGAGGACTTGAGGGCTACAAGTGATGCAAGGAATACAAGTCTGTCAACAAGGATTTCGTTACCATGGCTTACACTAGAGGTTTGCCATTTGGATCCAGGAGTTTGGATGACTAGCGGAGTTGGCATATCACAAAATGACAGATTGTGCAGGTTAGCATAGCTTTCAGAAATGAAGGAGTGAGATGCTCCAGTATCGAATAGAACTGATGCTGGGTGACAATTGACAAGGAGTGTACCAAGAACGACATCTGGATCATCATGAGCGTCTTTAGCTGAGACGTGATGCACACGTCCACGTTCAGTGGAAACTGACTTGACACTGATCATCTTGCGTGATGGCTTAATACAGCCAACAGTCTTCTCGGCCTTGGATGGAGCATAACTAGTCTGAGAGCAGTCACGTGCATAGTGTCCTGGCTTCCCGCATGTGAAGCAAGTCCCTGAGGTTGGACGGGGACCCGCACTGACAAACGGTCTACCAGTAGGCCTGGGTGGAACATACGACTGAGCTGGAGGAGGCACCACATGAGATGACCTCGGTGTATAACCGGAAGGAAGAGCGGAGTTTGGAACCCAAATCCGGCGTTTCTGGGAACTAGAGCCAGAGGGAGATCCCAAATCACGGGTGTGCTTACGAGACTCCTCGTAAGTAAGTTGAGCTGTCTCTGCATTGATGGCCTTGTTCACAAGGGCTTGGAATGTATCACAATGATGCAGGTGGAGATCACGACGCAACTTGCGGTTGAGACCCTTCCGAAACCTAGCTTGCTTCTTGGCGTCCGTGGACACTTCTTCTGTGGCATAGCGGGCAAGGTTCTCGAACTCTCTGCTATAAGCATCAACAGCCATCTTACTCTGGGTGAAACTACAGAACTCTTCTCTCTTGCGATCAATGAGGGCCTGGGGAATGTGATGCTCGCGAAAAGCCTCAGTGAAATCCTTCCAGGTAGGAATCTGGCCGGCTGGAAGCAAAGTCTCATAGTTCTGCCACCAAAGACTAGCAGGACCTTCCAGGTGGTATGTGGCATAAGTGACCTTGTCATCTTCAGCTACGTTCGCAGAACGCAGCTTATGAGTGATGCTACGGAGCCAATCATCTGCATCGAGTGGCTCGATGGAATGATGAAAAGTAGGTGGGTGCAAGCGAATGAAATCATGAATGGTAGCAGACCCTTTGAACTGATGTGCGGTGTTCTCCTCGATACGTGCCAACAAACGATTAGACTCACGCTTGTTCCTCTCCATCTCTAGCATGAACTCTGTCAACGAAGGCTGGTCAGGAGGATCCTCATCCCTACCATCTCCATGGTTCTGGCTACGAGCGACGAAACTTCGCTTAGCTGATGACATCCTGAGAGACGAACCAAGGACGGAATCAGCATCAACTATCGACTGTAGAATGTAGGACAAGGAATTAGTATCACTCGAACTCCTAGGGAAATTCCGGCAGCATAACGGCAGTAAAATGCTCAGAAGGAGACATCCTACTAAAAATGGGGTAGTACAACAACTCAACATCACCACTCAAGGTTCTGGGATAGTACTAAACAGACTACACCGGAAGTACTCAAAACTGGGGTATGACTCTGATCAACCAGTCTTATGGAACTACGGAGTAGTAACACGTGATCCTGATAGACGGAAGAGAAGCCTAGTTCCTTAACCCCGTCGGAAAGATAGGATGACTCAGATCAGAAGGTCATGAGGTAAAGGAGTAAAAAGAGCCTTACGTTCCTTCCCACAATCAATTCCCTTACATAACTAAAGAATTTCTAGACTCAACTTCGACCAGTATGGCTTGGTAAACCTACAGGCAGTCAGGCTCCGATACCAAAGCTGTCAGGACCCCGACTCGATGCCACATCGATCTAGCATGTAACACCTCATATCGCTTTGCGGCCTCACGCACGGTATCCCCACGGGTGTCGCCTTACCCTTTGCCCGGGACCGTTTGCGCATTTTGGCACACGTATATGATGGTGTCGCTAGCATCCATATGATAAAGAGCCCGGGCTGACATGGCTAGTCGTAAACCCAAAGTGGCACTAACTTACAGGGACAGGCATTCATGACCCAGCATCGAACGTGTCGGTCATCAGCGAGTGAATCCAGGCTGTAGCACTGGGCTAACAGGACTCCGGTGAACCGGGCTGTAGCGGGCTAGCAGGACTCCGGTATTCATCGCGTGACATTTCCCCGAAGGGACAGACACAGGATCAAAGAAGGACACATGCCGGCCTGCCTAAGTGTTCCGGAGCAGTAGCAAGCTACCAGGGCTCAGTGGAAGCACTAGGAGACATTTCCCGGTAAGAGAGAACTACTAAGGATAAACAACTAGATAGTCAGATCCCACACATAGCAATACTAATTACACGTACGCATAACATGCAAGTATGTGCTGTACAACATGGCATCACAGCATAACTCAACAACTCATATAGATAAAGGCTCAGAAGAGCCGTCATGGCAATTATTGCAACCAGGGGTCACAAGACCCATCATACAGAGCATACAAGCAACAAGCGGAAGCATTACATGTCTGGGTACAAACATCTACAAATGAAAAAGGCTGAAGAGCCTGACTATCTACAACATCCGATCAAGATCGTAGCTGAGGTACTAGCTACTAGTCGAAGTCCACGAGAACACTAGTAAGACCGAAGTCTCCGCTGCAAAAACAAAAATAAAGCAACATGAGTACAAAGGTACTCAGCAAGACTTACATCAGATCCTATCATACATGCATTTGTATCAAGAGGGTAATGTGGGGTTTAGTTGCAGCAAGCCAGCTTTGACTCTGTGGCTATCCTAATCTACGACTACCAGAAACTCTGGAGGTGAAACAACGTACACGAGTCCACTAATCACCACACAATACACTACTATGGATTCATCCCCGTCTCCCTACGAGAAGGCCATCCATAGCACTCACACATGTCTTGAGCATTTTAGGGTATCCACTTCAAGTTGTCTATGTACCATGTAAGCATCCAAGAAGTCCATAACCGCGGACTCGGCTATTCGAATAGATCATGTTAACCCTGCAGGGGTGTACTTCTTCACACACGCTCTCGCCACTTACCGCCATGTACACGTCATGTATCTCGGCAACCTTCAAGCGGAAGCCTGGCGAGGGTGTCGGCCACGACCTGACTAACCACACAAGACTCTAGTCCAGGTTTATCGCCTATTCGGGTTCCATCCGCAAGGAGATCCGGCCGGGGTGTCGCTCACGGCCCCAAACGATGTGAGCAGGGTTGCCGAGCCCACCAACCGGGTGCCACTCGGTACACCGTGCCACGTGTGCCTAGTCTGTCACAAGCCCACCCTGCCGGGTGCCACTTGGTAGAAAAATAGCACTACCTACAAACACCAGAAACTAGTTGCAACTCCTGGACAGAGACCAAGTTGGTTAATAAGTCGAGAGGGCTTGGAGCGCCCGGAGCCCAATGTGTGGTAGTATCGGGTCATTGGACAACATACACGGAACTCAGGGCTTAAGGACGGTTCCAGTGAGACAACCCACCATGTACTCCTACATGGCCTCTCACCGCTACCTTTACCAAATCGTGTTCACACTCTTAACTCTCAGCATCAGAACATATCGTGGCACTCCAATTCATTCCCAATGAACCAGACCTGACACAACTCTAAGCAATAGCAGGCATAGCATGGTAGGAACACATCAGTGGCTTCAATCAACTCCTACACATGCTAGTGGGTTTCAACTATTTACTGTGGCAATGACAGGTCATGCAGAGGAATGGGTTCAACTACCGCAGCACAAAGTAGCAGATGAATCGTTGTTGTCCTAATGCAATAACTGAGAGCAGGAGCGAGAGAGTAGGGTTTTATCAAAATGAACAAGGGGGTTTGCTTGCCTGGTAAATCAACAAGGGAGGCACTGCTTCACAGACAGGTACTCTGGAACGTCTCCGGAGCAGGACCTATCGAGAAGAAACGGTGCCGGCAATCAATACACAATCATATGCAACAATATGATGCATGAACATGGCATGTAGATGTGATGCTGTTTGAGCTAATGCATCTAGTAAACATTTGGTTTGAAGTCCATTTGAACCAAAGGTTCAAATGCATTTCTAAATTAGGTCACTTATATATGCCATAATGTGTTTTCCCATATTCAGCATGTATAAGTTGGTTTTTCATGCATGAAACTAGTACAGATGGAAAGGTTGCATTTTTATGATAATTTTTCATATATAAATTATTTTAATCTGAGCTACAGATGAATTTCTATGAATTTTTGAAGTTTAAATCATTTTCTGGATTTTCTGAATTATTTTAATTCCAGAAAATATATAATTGCGTCAGCATGACGTCATCACTACATCAGCGGGTCAACGCGGCTGTCCAGGTCAAATCTGACGTGTGGGACCCACACGTCAGTGACAGGGGGGTTAACAGGGGTTAATTAGTTTAATTAAAAGGTTAGGGGGGGGGTCGGGCCCACTGGTCAGCGACCCTGGGGGGTCAAACCCGGTCAACTCGCCGGTGTTTAGCCGCCGGCGAGGCCGAGCGCGGCGGAGGGGCTCGGGATCGCCGTTCCGGCGACCATTCGGGCGGCGGAGACCACCCACGCGAAGCCCGCGCTCACGCGCATCCAGTGGAACACGCGGAAGGCTGCGGGGGCGGCGGAGCTCGCCGGAGCATAGCTCAGGGCGGCGGCCGGAGTTCGGCAACTTGCGGCCGCGGCGTTGTGGTGCACGGCAGTGGAGGCGGAGGGCTCCTACGGCCTCCTGGCGTCACCAGGAACACGGTGACGCGCGCGAATGTGACCGGCTTGGGCTCGTGCCACCGTGGCGCCATGGCCGGCGGCGCGGAGCTACGGGCGCTGTGGCGAGCTAGCTAGACGGGGCAAACGGACACGGGGAGGAGGGGGTTCGGTGCGGGGGCTCACCGCGGAACCAGCGAGCGCGAGGGCGAGGTCGGGGATGCCCGGTAGCTCCCGAATCGCCGGCGAGGATCCACGGCGGCCGGAGGCGAACTTGGCGACGGCGACGGCTCCACGGGGCACTCCGGCTTGCATGGCTCGGCGAGGAGGTAGCTGGCGACGAGGCGGAGCTCCTGGGCACGACGGGGAGGCGAGGGGGAGGCGGTGGCTATGGCCACGGCGTGCGGCGGCGACGGCAGCGCTTCGGGCGCGGGGAGAGGGAGAGATGCAGGGGAGGGAGAGGAACGGGAGAGCGAGGGAGGGATCCGGGCGGTGCTGGGCGCTTCTGGCGAGGCCAGGGCGTCGAGGGGGAGGGCACGCAGGCAGCTGCCGTGGCGCGCATGCGCGCGGTGTGCGGCGACCACGCGCCCTGTCCCTCTGGCGCGAGGAGAGGGACGACTGGCGTCGGCCAGTCAGCTGGGCCGAGCTACTGGGCCGATCGGGTAAGTGGCCCAGGTAAGTCTCTCTCCCCTTTTCTGTTTTCTTTTCTAATTTTCTGACATTTGTTTGATTTAATAAATATATTAAATCATTTAATTTCCTTATGCCAATTTTTGCAGGAGCTAGATATATTATTCCAGAGCTCTTTTATAATTGGCATAATTTTTGGACCATATTTCATATATATAGAAATATATTTCCAATGCAAATATTTATCGAATTAATCCAAATGGCCAAAATAAATGTCCATGAGCTCCTAAAAATATTTTTTTGATTTTTATCTCTGTCCAATATTTTCAGAGAGCAACATGAGCATTTTCTTGGACCCTTTTGGAGAAATTTTTGTTTGGGTCATTTTCAAAAATGATTCTGAGGGTTCCACCAATCCTCATTTCAAATTTAAATGAAATTTAAATATGATGCACAAATGACTAGCTAGTCTAGGCCATACCAGACTAGGGATGTGACAATGTGCCACCGGGATTACCACCTATTCGAGGGATTGAGCATCAGATTGACTTAATTCCCGGTGCTTCGCTGCTAACCCGTGTGCCATACAATACCAATCCAAAGGAGACGAAGGAGATTATGCGTCAAGTACAGGAGCTGCTCGACAAAGGTTATATACGTGAATCTCTTAGTCCTTGTGCTATTCCTATAATATTAGTGCCAAAAAAAGATGGTACGTCGCGTATGTGTGTTGATTGTAGAGGCATTAATAATATTACTATTCGTTATCGTCATCCTATTCCTAGGCTAGATGATATGCTTGATGAATTGAGTGGCTCTGCAATATTCTCCAGAGTTGATTTGCGTAGTGGATACCATCAAATTCATATGAAATTGGGAGATGAATGGAAAACATCATTTAAAACATGTTCAGATTATATGAGTGGTTAGTCATGCCTTTTGGGTTAACTAATGCACCTAGTACTTCCATGAGATTAATGAACAAAGTTTTATGTGCTTTCATTGGACGATTTTTGGTAGTCTATTTTGATGATATACTGATTTATAGCAGATCTTTGGAGGAACATTTGGAACATTTACGTGTTGTTTTTATTGCACTACGTGATGCACGTTTGTTTTGTAACCTTGGGAAGTGCACCTTTTACACCGACTGAGTATCTTTTCTTGGCTATGTTGTTACTCCACAGGGAATTGAAGTTGATAATGCCAAGATTGAAGCTATTGAGAGTTGGCCGCAGCCAAAATCGGTCACACAAGTGAGGAGTTTTCTTGGCCTCGCTAGATTCTATATGCGTTTTGTGAGAGATTTCAGCACCATTGCTGCACCTCTCAATGAGCTTAGAAAGAAGGATGTGCCTTTTGTTTGGGGTACCGCACAGGAAGAAGCCTTCATGGTATTGAAAGATAAGTTGACACATGCTCCTTTACTCCACTTCTTGATTTTAATAACACTTTTGAGCTTGAATGTGATGCTAGTGGAATTGGATTAGGAGGTGTGTTATTACAAGATGGCAAATCTGTTGCATATTTTTATGAAAAATTGAGTGGGCCTAGTCTGAATTATTCTACTTTTGATAAATAATTATATGCTCTTGTTCGGACTTTAGAGACATGTCAACATTATTTATGGCCCAAAGAATTTGTTATACATTCTGATCATGAATCCTTGAAACATATTAAAAGTCAAGCAAAACTGAATCGTGGACATGCTAAATGGGTTGAATTCATTGAGACTTTCCCTTATGTCATTAAACACAAGAAGGGTAAATAAAATGTTATTGCTGATGCATTATCTCGTCGATATACTATGCTTTCACAACTTGACTTCAAAATATTTGGTTTGGAGACCATCAAAGATCAATATGTGCATGATGTTGATTTTAAAGATGTAATGCAAAATTGTAAAGAAGGAAGAACATGGAACAAGTTCATCCTTAATGATGGATTTGTGTTCCGTGCTAACAAGCTATGCATTCCAGCTAGCTCTGTTTGTCTTTTGTTGTTGCAGGAGAAGCATGGAGGAGGATTAATGGGACACTTTGGCATGAAGAAGACGGAGGACATACTTGCTACACATTTCTTTTGGCCAAAGATGAGACGGGATGTTGAGCGTTTTGTTGCTCGCCGCACTACATGTCAAAAAGCTAAGTCATGACTCAATCCTCATGGTTTATATATGCATTTGCCTGTACCTAGTATTCCTTGGGAGGATATATCTATGGACTTTGTTTTAGGTTTACCTCGAACAAAGAAGGGGAGGGATAGCATATTTGTTATCGTGGATAGATTCTTGAAAATGGCAGACTTTATACCATGTCATAAAATCGATGATGTTGTTAATGTTGCTAATTTGTTCTTTCGTGAAATTATTCGCTTGCATGGTGTGCCACATACTATTGTTTCAGATCATGATACTAAATTTCTTAGCCACTTTTGGAGATGTTTATGGGCTAAGTTGGGGACTAAACTTCTTTTTAGTACTACTTGTCACCCTCAAACTAATGGTCAAACTGAAGTAGTCAATAGAACATTGTCTACTATGCTTAGGGATGTTTTGAAGAATAATAAGAAAATGTGGGAAGAATGCTTGCCTCATATTGAATTTGCTTATAATCATTCGTTGTATTCTACTACTAAGATGTGCCCTTTTGAAATTGTGTATGGTTACCTACCTCGTGCACCCATTGATTTGTTGCCTCTTCCATCTTCGGAGAAGGTTAATTCTGTTGCTAAACAACGTGCTGAATTGATCTTAAAAATGCATGAGTTAACTAAGGAAAACATTGCACGTATGAATGTTGAATATAAACTTTCTGGAGATAAGGGAACAAGAACGGAGTTACAAGTGATGATTTCAGGACTTTGAAGCCACCATAAGGAGTGCATGAAGCCTTGGACAAAATATACAAGATGTCGCTTCATAAATTTCATCTAAAGGCTATTCTAGGTGCTGCATCACCTTATTATTGGGCCAGGCCCATGTAATTTTGAAATACTTGATTATAGGCTATTTTTAGAGTCTGTGTGTGTGGGGCAACAAGAGTTAGGGTTGGTTTCGGACCCCTCCCCAAGGGCCACGAAATCTCCCCCCCCCCCTCTTCCTCCATATATACAGCCCTTAGGGCATCGTTTAGACTTTGGGTTTTATTTAGATTAAAAGTTCGCCATAGCTGCAACTTCACGTACTTCATTTGTGTTCAACGACCAAACAAAGGCGTCATAGAACCCCACCTTCATTAATAAAGTGTTCCTCTAATATTCGTAATATCCAGATTGAAATCTTAGTTTCTTACTTGTTCTTCGTTTGCTCGCAGGAAACAGACCCTCGTGGTCAGGTTGATCATGCTCCGGCATGGTCAATAACCCCTCGGAAGTTGGTTTACAATTGCTAAGGCGCGACGTCTTGCACGTTCGTAGTCGGATTGTCATGGTCGACTCCCACAGAAAAATGATAGCCACTATCTCATAGAAACATTGAGACACCTTCGCCTCTATCAGGAAGCAAGCATAGGCGTGAAGTCCCGAGGAATCAAGCAAAGGTTTCCTTATCGGAGCAACAAGACCAAGACCGCAGGATGGCAAGATGTAGGTCATCGCGGAACCCACCGCAACATCACCACCAGAGCCTTTTCTCAGGCGAAGACTACTTTTGCCAGGAGCTTATACTAGTTGTCCCCCTTTAAATTTGGCCGTTGTGGGATCCCTTCCCGCCTACATTTGGGAAGAGGACCAAGGACACTATAAATAGTACTTATCCACCACCATAGGGGAGGAGGATCATGGAGATCATCCTCTCACCCACCAGCTCATCGAGCTCAAGAACACCTCACCTCCTAAGGTTGTTCAACCACTATACTAGTCCATCCTCATCCCCTCGAGGTAATCCACCACAAAGCTGGAGTAGGGTATTACACCACAAGGTGGCCCAAACCAGGATAAACTACTGTGTCTCTTGTCCCTTGGGTTCGTCGAGCTAGGCCGTGGAATCATTGAGCAGGTAGGTTGGGAAGGGGAAGTTCATTGCATGCACCCCAGTGCTCAAACCTCTCAAGGGTCTACAGAACCCTGATTCCAACAATGATCACTCAATAATGTATCAAGGAAATAGCACAATTGGTACCGGATCTTGTCATTTCTCACACCTACACAAATATGGCTTATGGAGTAGCTTGGTGAGGATAGTGGCACAAAAATTTGATGCAAAATGTTAGAAAGAGTCAATAATGTTGAAAGAGATTCACAAATTCACTAGTGAAACAAGTAGACCAATAGCAATGAAAATGGCACATGGAAACACACACACGGATAGATAAATGGGGTCGTGCAACCAAGGAATGAGCACAAAATGTGGAATCCACGGAAAATGCTCGTGTTGCACAACTCAAGAGAGACGGTAGCATGATTGCTCAATAAGAGGATATGACACTTGTGCACAACCTATAAGATGCAAAATGGGTAAACTTTCTATCCCAAGTATGCTATGTATGTATGGTTCCCGATGTTCCTCTCAAGAAGATCCAAGATGATCGGATATGACAATCTTATATGCAATGTGGTATATGTTGGGGAACGCAGTATTTCAAAAAATTTACCTACGATCACGCAAGATCTATCTAGGAGATGCATAGCAACGAGAGGGGAGAGTGTGTCTACGTACCCTCGTAGACCGAAAGCGGAAGCGTTTAGTAACGCGATTGATGTAGTCGAACGCCTTCGCGATCCAACCGATCAAGTACCGAATGCACGACACATCCGCGATCAACACACGTTCATCTCAATAACGTCCCTCGAACTCTTGATCCAGTTGAGGGCGAGGGAGAGTTCCGTCAGCACGACGGCGTGATGATGGTGATGATGAAGTTACCGATGCAGGGCTTCGCCTAAGAACTACAACGATATGACTGAGGTGTGTAACTGTGGAGGGGGGCACTGCACAGGGCTAAAAGATCAACTTGTGTGTCTATGGGGTGCCCCCTGGCTGTCACATCCCTGGCTTTGCTATGCACTTGGTCTAGCTTGGTTGCTGCATCATGTCTAAATTTCTTTTAAACTTGAAATGGGGGCTGATAAACCCTAGCAACTAATGAATTCAACTAGGGTCAACATAAAATCTTTTTCAATAAACCCAAAATGCCCTCTGGAAATGCTCATGATTTCTGGTAAAGGTGAAAACCTCTGCCAAATGATGCACATATTTTTAGGCCATTCTGGATTTTTGAATTAAATCCTATGGTATTTTCATTTGGGCATTTGAATACTGTAAAATATTTGAAATGCTCAAATAATCATAAACTAAAATGTTTACTGTTGGATATATTCTAAACAGTAGCCATGATTAGTTTCATGATTTTTGAAAGTGTCTGAGTATTTTTAATAAAGCCCTAAAATTTACAGAATAATAGAAAACTGAGATAATTAGAAAAAGGAGAGAGAGAAACCTACCCGGCCCAGCTCCTCCAGCCACTTACCTGGCGCCACCAACCGGCCCAGCACTGCAGCTGGCCGGCCCAGCCCACCACTGCAGCCCCCTCCGTCGTCTTCCTCCCCTCGCCCCGAAGCAGCTGCGTGCTCGCACGCGCACGGCCGCGCCGGCCATCTCCTCCCTCCCTGCCTGCCTGGCCCCTCTCCGATGCGCCTAGACGACGCCACGGAGATGCCGAACCCCCGGGACTCCCTCTCTCTCCCCCAAACGCTCTCCCCTCCTCTGTTCTTTCCGTCCGAACGCGCCCGTCGCCACCGACGCCGTTCGCCGCGGCCACAGCCACCGCCTCGCCTTCCCGACGCCTCCCAAAGCTCCGCCACCATCCATTACACCTCCTAGAGCAACCCCCGAGCGCCGGACGCCCCAAGACGACCGCCTCGACTCCGTCTTCAAGCTTCGATCGCCGGCGATCGCCCTCGACGATTCGTCATCCTCAGCACGCCCCCGGCTACCCCGAGCATCGCTTCGTGATCTACGTGAGCCCTGTTGTCTTTCCCCTCTCTTCTCGCTACGAAACGCACCCTCTAGCCGCCCTAATCACCGAAGCCGATTGCTCCTCGCCGCCGGCCATGGCGCCGCCGTGGCCAGGGCCACCCCAGCTTGCGCCCGAGCATGTTACCAAGTTCGCCGCCCTCCCAGGAGCCCGCAGCGCCCTTCCGTTTCCCCTCTAGTGCACCGCAGTGCCGTGTTCGACCTCGGCCGAACTCCGGCGGCCACCTAGGTCGTCGTCGGCGCCGATTCCGGCCACCCTGACCCCAGCTAACTCCACCAAGAGCTTCGGCTCGTCCCCAGCTCCACGTAGATGCCCTCCGCGGCCCATTTGGTCGTCGGAGTGGCCAAAACCACTCTCGCCGCCGCGTCGGGCTCGCCGGCGGCTAAACGCCGGTGTAGCCGACGTTGACCTTGACCACGGGTGGGCCCTGGTTGACTCTCCTGAGTCAATGACAGGTGGGGCCTAGCCCTATTAACTATTTAGGATTAGTTTAAATTAATTTTCGTTTAACTAATTACACTGACACGCGGGACCCACTGTCAGGTTTGACCCGGACCGTGTCCCGTTGACCCACTGATGTCACACTGACGTTAGGCTGACGCAGTTAATTCTTTCTGGATTTAAAAATAATTCAGGAAATTCCAGAAAATGCCCTAAACTTCTAAAAATCATATAAATTCAAACGTAACTCCAAATGAAATAATTTATATATGAAAAATGATCAGAAAAATCCAATCTATCCATCTGTACCGTTTTCATGCATGTTAGAACAACTTATGACTACTGTTTAGGACAATTCAACTAAATGGCATTTAAGAAATCACATGTGGAGTTTGAATTTGAACCTAGGGTTCAAACTAACTTCATTTAATCTGCTGCTAGTTGCATTAGCCCAAAACACATTCATATTGCCATGTCATAGCATGCATCATACTGTGCATTGCATTGATCGTGTTTCTTCTGTGTTTGCCGGTGTTGTTCCCCCTCGGTAGACGCTGTACCTATGATGTGATCGTTGACACTGATGAAGACTGAATGTTATCTTCAGAAGTGCCAGGCAAGCAAAACCCCCTTGTTCATTTCGATACAATCCTACTCTCTCGCTCCTGCTCTCTTTTATTGCATTAGGACAACAACGATTCAACTGTTACTTGCTGCGGTAGCTGAACCCCTTTATCCTCTGCATGACCTGTCATTGCCATAGTAAATAGATGAAACCCACTAGTATGAGTAGGAGTTGTTTGAGCCATGTTGTGCCTACTCATTCATGTTTGTTTGTCATGCCTGCTATTGCTTAGAGTTGAGTCAGGTCTGATTCATCGAGGATGAATCAGAGGTGTATGAACATGTCCTACTGTGTGTGAGCTAAGTGTGTGAATACGATTTGGTAAAGGTAGCGGTGAGAGGCCATGTAGGAGTAGATGGTGGGTTGTCTCATTGCAGCCGTCCTCAGGAACTGAGTTCTGTGTTTGTGATCCATGAAACAAATACTACCACGCATTGGGCCCGAAACCAATGGACCCTCTCGGCTTCTTAATCACCCTTGTTCTCTGTCCAGGAGTTGCAACTAGTTTCTGGTGTTTGTAGGATATGTGTTGGAGGCCGTGGGCAGCGCTGACCGGAGGGGTGGGCTGTGATGCGGTAGATACACCGTGGCCCGGTGTACCGAGCGCCCGTTTGGTGTCTCGAGAACCCTGCACACATCGTTTGGGGCTGTGAGCGAAACTCCGGCCGGATCTCCTCATGGATGGAACCCGAATAGGCGATAAACCTGGACTAGAGACTTGAGTGTTTAGGTAGGCCGTGGCTGACACCCACATTGGGCTTCCGCTTGAAGGTTGTCGAGTACATGTCGTGTAAACGGCGGTAAGTGGTGAGAGCATGTGTGAAGAAGTACACCCCTGCAGGGTTAACATCATCTATTCGAATAGCCGTGTCCGCGGAAAAGGACTTCTGGGTTGCCTGTACAGTTCATAGAGAAGTGAAAGTGGATACTCTAAAATACGCAAGATAAGCGTGAGTGCTATGGATGGCGTTCTCGTAGGGAGACGGGGTTGGATCCATAGTGGTGTATTGATATGGTGAATATGTGGACTCGTGTGCGCCACCTCAAAAGAGTTACTTGCAGTCGTAGTTCAGGTTAGCCACCGAGTCAAAGCTGGCTTGCTGCAGTTAAACCCCACCATCCCCTTTGTTGATAATGGTGCATATGTAGTTAGTTCTGATGTAAGTCTTGTTGGGTACATTTGTACTCACGTTGCTTAATTTATGTTTTTGCAGAGAGACTTCATTCTCGCTAGTAGTTCCGCGTGGACTTCGATGTTTAGCTTGTTACCTCAGCTACGATCTTGTGCCCTCGGCAGGATATGGTAGATAGTCAGGCTTCTCAGCCTTTTTCATTTATAGATGTCTGTACTCAGACATGTTAAGCTTCCGCATGTGTTTGACTTGTATGCTCTGAATGTTGGGTCGTGAGACCCATGTTTGTATTATCTCGCTCCTCGGAGCCTATTGAATAAATACTTGAGTCGTAGAGTCATGTTGTGATGCCATGTTGTATTTGCACATATCGAGCATATTGTGTGTATGTTATTGAAATGCTTGGTATGTGTGGGATCTGACTATCTAGTTGTTTATCCTTAGTAGCCCCTCTTACCGGGAAATGTCTCCTAGTGTTTCCATCGAGCCATGGTAGCTTGCTACTGCTCCGGAACACTTAGGCTGGCCGGCATGTGTCCTTCTTCGTTCCTGTGTCTGTCCCTTCGGGGAAATGTCACGCGATGAATACCAGAGTCCTATTAGCCCGCTACAGCCTGGTTCACCGGAGTCCTGCTAGCCCAGTGCTATAGCCTGGATTCACTCGCTGATGACCGACACGTTCGATGCTGGGTCATGGATGCCTGTCCCTGTAGGTTTGTGCCACTTTGGGTTTACGACTAGCCATGTCAGCCCGGGCTCCTTATCATATGTATGCTAGCGACACTATCATATACGTGTGCCAAAAGGCGCAAACGGTCCCGGGCAAAGGTAAGGCGACACCTGTGGGAATACCGTGCGTGAGGCCGCAAAGTGATATGAGGTGTTACATGCTAGATCGATGTGGCATTGAGTCGGGGTCCTGACAACATTGGTATCAGAGCTTGACTGCCTGTAGGATTACCAAGCCAAACTGGTCGAAGTCGAGTCTAGAAATTCTTTAGTTATACGTAGGGGAATTGATTGTGGGTTGAAACGTAAGGCTCTTTTACTCCTTATACCTCATGGCCTTCTGATCTGAGTCATCATCTTCTCTTCTACGGGGATTAAGACCTAGGCTATCTCTTCTTTCTATTAGTATCACGTGTTACTAATCCGTAGACTTATAGAATTGTTGGACTTAAGCCTCTGTTCAGTTTCTACTACTTCCGTACGTTAACTGTAGATCTCGAAACCTTGATATTGTGCTTCCGAGTGGTTATGCCACCATTTTTCTGAATGTCTCAAATCTTTTCTGAGCATTTACAGCCGTTATGCCGTCCGAGTCATCCCAGGTTTCTAAATAGTCTGATGCATTTGCAAATCCTTTCTTTCCGTTCTCGATGTCCTTTATGGTCAGAATAAACACACTAACCGGTGCGTTGAGGTAATTATTGCCTTGACATATATGTTGGAGCTATTATTATGACCCTAGGTGTTTTAGGGAGTCACCTAGTAATCTAGCAATGTTTTGTGTTCCCAGTGTGAAGATTCTGGCCATCATTCTTGAAAGCATCTCGTGGTGCTACTTAGGAGTAGGTATTCTATTCCTGGGTTCTTGAACCCGAGATTCACCCTTCTTACCTCAAGTTGATAGTGTTTGCTAGTTCCTTTAGGATATTAGTAACCTTTGCGATAGTCCTTGAGGTCCGTGGTATTTCCTTCTTCCAAATACTATGAACCACTTATGGCGGAAGTTTGTTGGATTAAAGGATCACAACGGGAGTGCTCTCGATGAGTTCTCCATGCTATATTGTGACTCTACCAGTCCTAACCTTCTGCATGGGTTATCCGGAAGAAACATGTTGAACTTGGTTCGACATACTAATCTATGCATCCATAACTCAGAAAATTATATGTTCTTTGAGTTGTCCCTCTTAGTTGTATTCTGGCCCCTGTCTATCATTTGATAGTCAAGAGTATGCGTGCGTTCGTTCATCGATACCTATTACTCTTGTGGTCCGTCAAGCCATTCTACTCCGGAATGACTAGGAGAAACCAACTCCAGTACCTCATCCATATCTAGGATTGGGTCAAAACAATTGTACTCCGCAGATCAAAATACTAATCCAGTCTTTGTTCTGTTCCACCCTGCAGTGTTACCATCTTTTATATCGGGATTATTGTAGGAATTGCACACCATCCTATGAACTCTTGGTGCAGTGATACTTCTCTCCATCATTATTCATTTCTCGGTTCCCGTGTTCTTATAACCGGAATGTCGACTAGTGAATCGTGATGTGTGAAATCAATACTCCTAGCAACCTTGTTGCTTGGTAGTTAAATGGACAATAACCTCATTCTTAACGTGTTGGTTCTTGAATCATCATTCTAAGATTGATCGTGCTACCTTGTCCATCTTCCTGGTGCACATTTCGATTGATGAGTTAGGATTTTGTCAAGTCCTCGCTCATTTGATCATATCGTCTTGCCCTGAAAAGCAAGATTATTCTCGAGCTTAGTAACATATCGGTGGTTAATGATTTTTCGAATATCTTCTCGAAAGTATCACCAGGTTGTCACCTGACTGTTATGTTGAGCTCGTGATCAAGTTGGTTTATCCTGTAAACCACCCTTTCTCCAAGAATCTGTGTTGGATACCCCTGAGCTAGTTTGTTAAGCCAAACAACAACTTGGAGAGTTGGAAGATAGAAGCTTGTCCGATATAGTTCATTATAAGCGATGTCTTGTATGTGTGTTGAAGAAAGTTGATATTTCATCGACTGACCCTCGTGATCAGTTAATGGACCTATCATCTTATCCAACCTTTGATTGTAGTATGGGCTATCATCCAATTAGACCAGAACCAACGATATCCGTAATGTTGTCTTACTCGTGGTTGATCCCTCGAGCATACACCATTATATCTTTTGGGTCTGACCAATGCTATCACTTGTTCACTTAACTATGGAATTCCTTTTAAAAGGAAACCCAGATGAATTGTTGTTGAGCCCATTGACAACATCCTTATCTCCTCCATGATCTTGTTGGACAACAAGTTAGTGTTGGAAACTTTTGAAAGCATTTTCTTCATGCTAGCTCATGAAGTATTTGTTTGATGAAAGGAGTGACTTCCTCTTATACACGTGCATTTGGTGAAAGTTGCCGTCGTGAATTTGAGAAAGTTAGTTTTGCTTCCTATGGAATCATCCCAAGTCAGTCATGCATACGTGTGAAGTATTCTGTGGTCTGGAGACTTGCAACCTTCATTCCATATGTGTCGCGAGCACACCAAGCCACCGATTGATTTGTTCAAGGAGAAGAAGTTCCTTCTTAAGAGCATGCCTTATGCAAGGACTTCGATATCCTTGTTGATGGTTTCCCCACCTGAACTCGGTAGTGTTTTATTATAAGACTACCACGTGGTCATGCTTGTCTGGGACAACATGTTCACATGTTTGTAGCAGAACCAGCTCATGTTTTGGAGTTTACTATCGTAGTTCATTCCCCGAGAATCTCGCAATGTCATCTCGTCGATTTGTGTTGCAAACTTTCGTTTTTCTTCCTAGACTCGATGAGTCTGGAATATCTTGACACCAACCAGATCTGAATCTCAGGAAGATATGATGGTTTGGAACATTTCCCAAGAACTATAATATCGGTCCCTCGGAAACCGGTAAAGTGGATGTCGTGGCCAACACACCCTACCGGAAGACCTATTATTGTAGTATCTTGATTGAAGAAGTTGGCCACCTCCCCATAAGGACTTCGTAGGATTTACTCCCTAGTTATGCCTTATGATTTTTGTGTTTCCGAAGTCCGACCTTTACTTGATGTTCTAGATACCAGACCATTTCAAGGAATGGGATACGCTAGTACATCAAGGAGAACATTAGAAGCGGAGTGCTAAATGTCTCTCGGTCGATCATCCAGGTTTTGTTTCCTTAGCCTCGCTAAGGTAAAATCTGAGAAAGTGTTATCTTCTTTTGCATCCGCATCGTCCGTCAGTATTCATCGTGGTAGTATGTTGTGTTGCCAGGATCCTTGACACGGATATTGGTAAAATCTTGATGTTTATGGAAATGCTCAAGTTCTTGAGAGCACGCGCAAGCGCTAGGTGTTATCATCGACACTAACTGGGATGCTCTCAGTTTCCTCGGTTATGCTATAACTTTTCAGAACAGTGAATTCACTCTCTATTGTTGGGTTCTTCCCTAGTTACCAGAATCATTCCCAGCATTTGCATTTTGTTCCCAGCTTGCACCGCCAATGTGTCATTCTACCATGGGTCCCTTCCATTTCCGGTGGTAAGCAGATTCATCCATTATGTTGTCTTCAACAAGGTAATCCACATCATCCAAGTCCGAGTATGCCATTCTACCGACCCCCTCCAAACGATCGCTCGAGAATTGCCTTAGGCTGGTTTAAAGAGTTTCAATGATCTCTGAATCAAAGGTAATTCTTTTTGCCACTTACGGGGGATATATATCTACGAGTCACCATCCCTCAGGTGTCTCGATATGGTATCATGGCAACCCAACTCCTTGCTGCGTTGACAACCGATTACCACCTTCTTAAGCGTGAAATTGTTGTCTACCTAGTGAACCTTCGTCATCTGCTTCACTCCATTCCTATGGATGTGTGCTTCGTCTCTCAGCTCGAGAGATGTTGCTATGTCTCATTCCGTGGGTTAATCCTGAGTTGTTCGACCTTCGAGAAGAACGATTCTTTTAGGGTCTTTCCTTTCCTCTCGTTGTCATGTTAGTTGGAGTTCTCAGAGCAAGACTTCGATACAATGATGGTGAACGAATCAACGTTCATTTGAAGTGCAACCTGGATCATGAAGATTGTGCTAGTTTGCGTTCCCCCTTCACCTTACCCTACGCTTGAATCTCGGGATGAGATTTTTGTTTAGTGGGGGTGAGTTGTCACATCCCTGGCTTTGCTATGCACTTGGGCTAGCTTGGTTGCTGCATCATGTCTAAATTTCTTTTAAACTTGAAATGGGGGCTGACAAACCCTAGCAACTAATGAATTCAACTAGGGTCAACATAAAATCTTTTTCAATAAACCCAAAATGCCCTCTGGAAATGTTCATGATTTCTGGTAAAGGTGAAAACCTCTGCCAAAAATGATGCACATATTTTTAGGCCATTCTGGATTTTTGAATTAAATCCTATGGTATTTTCATTTGGGCATTTGAATACTGTAAAATATTTGAAATGCTCAAATAATCATAAACTAAAATGTTTACTGTTGGATATATTCTAAACAGTAGCCATGATTAGTTTCATGATTTTTGAAAGTGCCTGAGTATTTTTAATAAAGCCCTAAAATTTACAGAATAATAGAAAACTGAGATAATTAGAAAAAGGAGAGAGAGAAACCTACTCGGCCCAGCTCCTCCAGCCACTTACCTGGCGCCACCAACCGGCCCAGCACTGCAGCTGGCCGGCCCAGCCCACCACTGCAGCCCCCTCCGTCGTCTTCCTCCCCTCGCCCCGAAGCAGCTGCGTGCTCGCACGCGCACGGCCGCGCCGGCCACCTCCTCCCTCCCTGCCTGCCTGGCCCCTCTCCGATGCGCCTAGACGACGCCACGGAGATGCCGAACCCCCCTGGACTCCCTCTCTCTCCCCCAAACGCTCTCCCCTCCTCTGTTCTTTCCGTCCGAACGCGCCCGTCGCCACCGACGCCGTTCACCGCAGCCACAGCCACTGCCTCGCCTTCCCGACGCCTCCCAAAGCTCCGCCACCATCCATTACACCTCCTAGAGCAACCCCCGAGCGCCGGACGCCCCAAGACGACCGGCTCGACTCCGTCTTCAAGCTTCGGTCGCCGGCGATCGCCCTCGACGATTCGTCATCCTCAGCACGCCCCCGGCTACCCCGAGCATCGCTTCGTGATCTACGTGAGCCCTGCCGTCTTTCCCCTCTCTTCTCGCTGTGAAACGCACCCTCTAGCCGCCCTAATCACCGAAGCCGATTGCTCCTCGCCGCCGGCCATGGCGCCGCCGTGGCCAGGGCCACCCCAGCTTGCGCCCGAGCATGTTACCAAGTTCGCCGCCCTCCCAGGAGCCCGCAGCGCCCTTCCGTTTCCCCTCTAGTGCACCGCAGTGCCGTGTTCGACCTCGGCCGAACTCCGGCTGCCACCTAGGTCGTCGCCGGCGCCGATTCCGGCCACCCTGACCCCAGCTAACTCCACCAAGAGCTTCGGCTCGTCCCCAGCTCCACGTAGATACCCTCCGCGGCCCATTTGGTCGTCGGAGTGGCCAAAACCACTCTCGCCGGCGGCTAAACGCCGGTGTAGCCGACGTTGACCTTGACCACGGGTGGGCCCTGGTTGACTCTCCTGAGTCAATGATAGGTGGGGCCTAGCCCTGTTAACTATTTAGGATTAGTTTAAATTAATTTTCGTTTAACTAATTACACTGACACGCAGGACCCACTGTCAGGTTTGACCCGGACCGTGTCCCGTTGACCCACTGATGTCACACTGACGTCAGGCTGACGCAGTTAATTCTTTCTGGATTTAAAAATAATTCAGGAAATTCCAGAAAATGCCCTAAACTTCTAAAAATCATATAAATTCAAACGTAACTCCAAATGAAATAATTTATATATGGAAAATGATCAGAAAAATCCAATCTATCCATCTGTACCGTTTTCATGCATGTTAGAACAACTTATGACTACTGTTTAGGACAATTCAACTAAATGGCATTTAAGAAATCACATGTGGAGTTTGAATTTGAACCTAGGGTTCAAACTAACTTCATTTAATCTGCTGCTAGTTGCATTAGCCCAAAACACATTCATATTGCCATGTCATAGCATGCATCATACTGTGCATTGCATTGATCGTGTTTCTTCTGTGTTTGCCGGTGTTGTTCCCCCTCGGTAGACGCTGTACCTATGATGTGATCGTTGACACTGATGAAGACTGAATGTTATCTTCAGAAGTGCCAGGCAAGCAAAACCCCCTTGTTCATTCCGATGCAATCCTACTCTCTCGCTCCTGCTCTCTTTTATTGCATTAGGACAACAACGATTCAACTGTTACTTGCTGCGGTAGCTGAACCCCTTTATCCTCTGCATGACCTGTCATTGCCATAGTAAATAGATGAAACCCACTAGTATGAGTAGGAGTTGTTTGAGCCATGTTGTGCCTACTCATTCATGTTTGTTTGTCATGCCTGCTATTGCTTAGAGTTGAGTCAGGTCTGATTCATCGGGGATGAATCAGAGGTGTATGAACATGTCCTACTGTGTATGAGCTAAATGTGTGAATACGATTTGGTAAAGGTAGCGGTGAGAGGCCATGTAGGAGTACATGGTGGGTTGTCTCATTGCAGCCATCCTCAGGAACTGAGTTCTGTGTTTGTGATCCATGAAACAAATACTACCACGCATTGGGCCCGAAACCAATGGACCCTCTCGGCTTCTTAATCACCCTTGTTCTCTGTCCAGGAGTTGCAACTAGTTTCTGGTGTTTGTAGGATATGTGTTGGAGGCCGTGGGCCGCGCTGACCGGAGGGGTGGGCTGTGATGCGGTAGATACACCGTGGCCCGGTGTACCGAGCGCCCGTTTGGTGTCTCGGGAACCCTGCACACATCATTTGGGGCTGTGAGCGAAACTCCGGCCGGATCTCCTCATGGATGGAACCCGAATAGGCGATAAACCTGGACTAGAGACTTGAGTGTTTAGGTAGGCCGTGGCTGACACCCACATTGGGCTTCCGCTTGAAGGTTGTCGAGTACATGTCGTGTAAACGGCGGTAAGTGGTGAGAGCGTGTGTGAAGAAGTACATCCCTGCAGGGTTAACATCATCTATTCGAATAGTCGTGTCCGCGGAAAAGGACTTCTGGGTTGCCTGTACAGTTCATAGACAAGTGAAAGTGGATACTCTAAAATACGCAAGATAAGCGTGAGTGCTATGGATGGCGTTCTCGTAGGGAGACGGGGTTGGATCCATAGTGGTGTATTGATATGGTGAATATGTGGACTCGTGTGCGCCACCTCAAAAGAGTTACTTGCAGTCGTAGTTCAGGTTAGCCACCGAGTCAAAGCTGGCTTGCTGCAGTTAAACCCCACCATCCCCTTTGTTGATAATGGTGCATATGTAGTTAGTTCTGATTTAAGTCTTGCTGGGTACATTTGTACTCACGTTGCTTAATTTATGTTTTTGCAGAGAGACTTCAGTCTCGCTAGTAGTTCCGCGTGGACTTCGACGTTTAGCTTGTTACCCCAGCTACGATCTTGTGCCCTCGGCAGGATATGGTAGATAGTCAGGCTTCTCAGCCTTTTTCATTTATAGATGTCTGTACTCAGACATGTTAAGCTTCCGCATGTGTTTGACTTGTATGCTCTGAATGTTGGGTCGTGAGATCCATGTTTGTATTATCTCGCTCCTCGGAGCCTATTGAATAAATACTTGAGTCGTAGAGTCATGTTGTGATGCCATGTTGTATTTGCACATATCGAGCATATTGTGTGTATGTTATTGAAATGCTTGGTATGTGTGGGATCTGACTATCTAGTTGTTTATCCTTAGTAGCCCCTCTTACCGGGAAATGTCTCCTAGTGTTTCCACCGAGCCATGGTAGCTTGCTACTGCTCCGGAACACTTAGGCTGGCCGGCATGTGTCCTTCTTTGTTCCTGTGTCTGTCCCTTCGGGGAAATGTCACGCGATGAATACCAGAGTCCTGTTAGCCCGCTACAGCCCGGTTCACCGGAGTCCTGCTAGCCCAGTGCTACAGCCTGGATTCACTCGCTGATGACCGACACGTTCGATGCTGGGTCATGGATGCCTGTCCCTGTAGGTTTGTGCCACTTTGGGTTTACGACTAGCCATGTCAGCCCGGGCTCCTTATCATATGGATGCTAGCGACACTATCATATACATGTGCCAAAAGGCGCAAACGGTCCCGGGCAAAGGTAAGGCGACACCCGTGGGAATACCGTGCGTGAGGCCGCAAAGTGATATGAGGTGTTACATGCTAGATCGATGTGGCATTGAGTCGGGGTCCTGACACTGGCCACGTATATAAAGGAGGGGAGGGAAGAGGTGGCCGGCCCAAGGGGGCCATGCCAGGTGTGGGGAGTCCTAGTAGGACTCCCCAGTCCAAGTAGGATTCCCCTCCTCTTTCATATTCCTAGTAGGAGAAGGATGGAAGGAGGAGGAGGACGAGGAGAGAAGGAAAGGCGGGCTGCCCCCCCCCCCAACCCTAGTCCAATTTGGTTTGGGCTAGGGGGCGCGCACCACTCCTTGGCCGGCCTCCTCTCTTCCACCACTAGGCCCATGAGGCCAAATAACTTCGTGGGGGTCCGGTAACCCCTGGTACTCCGAAACTCATCCGAAATGACCCGAACCATTCTAGTGTCCGAATGTAACCTTCCAATATATGAATCTTTATGTCTCGACCATTTCGAGACTCCTCGTCATGTCCGTGATCTCATTTGGGACTCCGAACAAACTTTGGTTCATCAAAACATGGAACTCATAATACAAATCGTCATCGAACGTTAAGCGTGCGGACCCTACGGGTTCGAGAACTATGTAGACATGACCGAGACACATCTCCGGTCAATAACCAATAGCAGAACCTGGATGCTCATATTGGCTCCTACATATTCTACGAAGATCTTTATCGGTCAAACTGCATAACAACATGTGTTGTTTCCTATGTCATCGGTATGTTACTTGCCCGAGATTCGATCGTCGGTATCATCATACCTAGTTCAATCTCATCACCAACAAGTCTCTTTACTCGTTCCGTAATGCATCATCCCGCAACTAACTCATTAGTCACATTGCTTGCAAGGCTCATAGTGATGTGCATTACTGAGAGATCCCACAGATACCTCTCCGATACATGGAGTGACAAATCCTAATCTCGATCTATGCCAACTCGACAAACACCATCGGAGACACCTGTAGAGCATCTTTATAATCACCCAGTTACATTGTGACATTTGATAGCACACAAGGTGTTCCTCCGGTATTCGGGAGTTGCATGATCTCATAGTCCGAGGAACATGTATAAGTCATGAAGAAAGCAATAGCAGAAAAACGAAACGATCATTATGCTAAGCTAACTAATGGGTCTTGTCCATCACATCATTTTCTAATGATGTAATCCCGTTCATCAAATGACAACACATGTCTATGGCTAGGAAACTTAACCATCTTTGATTAACAAGCTAGTAAAGTAGAGGCATACTAGGGACACTCTGTTTGTTTATGTATTCACACATGTACTAAGTTACCGGTTAATACAAGTCTAGCACGAATAATAAACATTTATCATGATATAAGGAAATATGATCAGCTGCAACCCACCAAGCCTTTTCTCAGGAGTGACCGGCGGCTCCACCACCCCGATAGGGCAGATCCGCCTCCCTGTCACCTTCGGCCAACGCAACAACTACCGCACGGAGCTCATTGACTACGATGTCGCCCACATCCGCCTTCCGTACAATGCCATCCTAGGGTATCCAGCCCTGGCCAAGTTCATGGCGGTGACTCGCCATGGTTACAATGTCCTCGAGATGCCTCGGAACCATGACATCATCATGGTAGCCTGTGAGGAGAAGGATGTGGTGTGCTCTCTCGAGCGCGCCTACCCAGGCCGCAATGATCGAGGACCCAACCAATGAGGGCACCATCCACCCTCCTGAGGCTGCCCCCAATAAGAACAAGAAGCTACTCCGCCAAGAGCCTCAGGAGCGCGGTGTCTCCAGAACACCACCTCAGGACCTGCACCCACGGAAGGGGTGCCTCACTCTCGCGCATAGGAAGGCACGCCCAGTGCCCTCCTCGAGCTGGGCTCGGGGGCTCTCTTCTGGAGGGCCTCTAACTTAGCCAATGTCACGAGGGAGGCGCTGAGGCACCACGTGGAGGTGTGCTATATCGCACGCTTCCCTCGCAAGGGCACAAGGCACGGGGTGCCGGGTGCTCAGGAGTTCATCACCAAGGCGACCGAGGAGCTTCAAGAGGTGAGATCCATGCGCGGTGACCACCGCCCACCACCTGGCGTGGCTCCTTTTCCTGGCGAGGACAACGAGCTGCGCGTCTGCATCAACATTCTGGGGCTCAACAGGGCCGCATCCCAGGAGCGCTTCTGGCCATCGCACGTTGGTCGGTGTGAGGGGCCCCCTCATAGCTATGTTCACGTGCCTTTTGGCCTGCCGAGCGCGGGTTACCTTCTGGCGTCGCCTGCGAAGCGTCGTGGCAGCTCAGGAGGCCAGGCACCACGCGGTCTTGGCGGAGATGGCGGCGGTTCTTCATGAGCCTCCCGAGGTCCAGGACCCAGACGGCTTGTGAGGAGCGACCTTTTCAGCGCGCATCTCCGGCTACTCCAACATCTCTTCAGCAACGGAGCGAGGTGACATTTTCCAGTTTATTCAGTTGGGGCGCCCCACGGGCTGCATAATCCCTAGATTGCATGGGCATGTCCCTGCAACATGTATCTTTCTTGCATCTTCAATTTGCTTTGTTGGGGGCGCCCCTCGGGCTGCATCATCCCCAGGCCGTGTGGGTCTGTCCCTGTGGCATGTGCCATTTTGCATCTGTCAAAACTAGCGTTATCTCCTTCCATGAGACGATTTATGTTATCACCTGCTTTCTTGTTGCCCTTCCAGGTTTCCCGCGTTACTCAACAGCCTCCTGCTCATCCCGCAACGGGAGCTACACATGCTGGCACGGCGCTTGTGCTCGGGTCCGTCCCTGCAACACTGACAAACTTGAGAGATCGAGCTCTAGCTCGCGGCCCGCTCCGTGCATGTCACCTCACCAGATCCTTAGTGTCGTCATCTTCTTGCGGAAAGATCAACGGCCGGACAGCAAAATGCCATTATGAGTTATATTACCCTCTCGGACTAACCCGCAGGAATCTCCAGAGCTTAACTACAGGCGGCCCCGCCGGCCGCCCCTTTTTTACGCGATTCGCTTGCGCGTTATAGGGGGGCTCCTAAGCATCACGACTCAGGAGCTCCTACTGACTCTCCAGTCGTCACCCTGTGGCCTTGACCACGGCATCGCGACCTGGCATACCAATGGTGACTGAGTCTCGCTCGAGGGTCGGGATCCGAGGATGCAGAACAATTAGATGAGCAAGGAAAGTGGAGGCCAGCGCGAGCCCTACCTAGTAGCACCACCGCTAAAGCAAAAATACAAGGAACCACCTCAGGCTTGCCAAAAGATAAGTCACACATGCATGACGGCATGAATCTCTCCGTCCGCAGTTCTCCGCTCTCATAAACTCGCTCCGGCAACGCTTCTTCCCTTTTCGGCCTCCAGGGAGCTTCTTGCACGCCAAAGGGGACCTCTTGAGAATCGCGCCTCAGGAGCTCTTACCGGACCTCAGGCCGCTCACCTCCTGGCCTTGACCATGACATCGCGACCTGGCATACCAGCGATGGCTGAAGCCTGCCTGGGGACTGGGACCTACCGACATAGAGCGCTAAGCTACCGCGAGAACAAAAAGGGGGAGCAATGCCGCCGCAGGACACACAGCCACAACCATTTACTCAGATTAATAAACTTCAGAGCAAAAGCATTACAAGGTTTTTTACATGCCCCCACGGGGTTCGCCTCGATTCCTCGAAGCGAACAAAAGAAAAAACTTCAAGGAGCCCTAGCTACGGGCAACACCGTCCACGCCATCATCAACAGTGGGCCACGCGAGGCCGACGCCAATACCATCTAGCTCATCTTCGACGTCGAGCGGATGTTGTTGCCGTGCTCCGGGGCACGGTGAGAGCTCGGAGGCGCGTAGCTGTCGTTGCTCGACTCCGGAGACTCGCTGGGCTCGGGAGAGTCGCTGAACTCCCAGGAGTCGTCACTGCTTCTAGGGGAGCTGGCGGCAGGACCGGAAGCAGGCTCAGCGCCCGCTGCCGGGTCATGCTAGCGGCTTCCCCCAGGGAAGCACTCTAGACGGCAGCCTTCCTTATCGAAGACATTGAAGAACAGCGTGGAAGTGCCATCGTACTCGAAGTGGATGGCGAGGGCCCCGTCCGCGCGGCAGGCACGAGTGACCGCTGATGTCTACTACAGAATCTTCTTCTTGTAGACGTTGTTGGGCCTCCAAGTGCAGAGGTTTGTAGGACAGTAGCAAATTTCCCTCAAGTGGATGACCTAAGGTTTATCAATCCGTGGGAGGCGTAGGTTGAAGATGGTCTCTCTCAAACAACCCTGCAACCAAATAGCAAAGAGTCTCTTGTGTCCCCAACACACCCAATACAACGGTAAATTGTATAGGTGCACTAGTTCGGCGAAGAGATGGTGATACCAGTGCAATATGGATGGTAGATATAGGTTTTTGTAATATGAAAAATGTAAAAACAGCAAGGTAACTAATGATAAAAGTGAGCACAAACGGTATTGCAATGCTTCGAAACAAGGCCTAGGGTTCATACTTTCACTAGTGCAAGTTCTCTCAACAATAATAACATAATTGGATCATATAACAATCCCTCAACATGCTACAAAGATTCACTCCAAAGTCACTAATAGCGGAGAACAAACGAAGAGATTATTGTAGGGTACAAAACCACCTCAAAGTTATTCTTTCCGATCAATCCATTGGGATATTCCTATAAGTGTCACAAACAGCCCTAGAGTTCGTAGTAAAATAACACCTTAAGACACAAATCAACCAAAACCCTAATGTCACCTAGACACTCCAATGTCACCTCAAGTATCCGTGGGTATGATTATACGATATGCATCACACAATCTCAGATTCATCTATTCAACCAACACAAAGAACTTCAAAGAGTGCCCCCGAGTTTCTACCGGAGAGTCAAGACGAAAACGTGTGCCAGCCCCTATGCATAGATTCCCAAGGTCACGGAACCCGCAAGTTGATCACCAAAACATGCATCAAGTGAATCAATAGAATACCCCATTGTCACCACGTGTATCCCACGCAAGACATACATCAAGTGTTCTCAAATCCTTAAAGACTCAATCCGATAAGATAACTTCGAAGGGAAAACTCAATCCATTACAAGAGATAGAGGGGGAGAAACAGCATAAGATCCAACTATAATAGCAAAGCTCGCGATACATCAAGCTCGTGCCATATCAAGAACACGAGAGAGAGAGAGAGACCAAACACATAGATACTGGTACATACCCTCAGCCCCGAGGGTGAACTACTCCCTCCTCATCATGGAGAGCGCCGGGATGATGAAGATGGCCACCGGTGATGATTCCCCCCTCCGGTAGGGTGATGGAACAGGGTCCCGATTGGTTTTTAGAGGTTATAGAGGCTTGCGGTGGCGGAACTCCTGATCTAGGTTTCTTTTTAGGGGTTTCTGTATTTATAGGAATTTTTGGCATCGATCTCACGTCAGGGGGGTCTCCGAGTCATCCACAACACAGGGGCGCGCACAGGGGGTAGGGTGCACGCTCCACCCTTGTGGATGGCTCGTGACTCTTCTGGCCCAACTATTTTACTCCGGGGGCTTCTTTTGGTCCATAAAAAATCATCAAAATTGGCACGTCAATTGGACTCTGTTTGGTATTCCTTTTCTGTAAAACTCAAAAACAAGGAAAAAAACAGAAACTGGCACTGGGCTCTAGGTTAATAGCATATAAATGCATATAAAACATCCAAGATGGATAATATAATAGCATGGAACAATCAAAAATTATAGGTACGTTGGAGACGTATCAAGCATCCCCAAGCTTAATTCCCGCTCGTCCTCAAGTAGGTAAATGATAAAAACAGAATTTTTGATGTGGAATGCTACCTAACATATTTATCCATATAATCTTCTCTACTGTGGCATGAATGTTCAGATCTGTATGATTCAAAACAAAAGTTTAATATTGACATAAAAACAATAATACTTCAAGCATACTAATAAAGCAATCATGTCTTCTCAAAATAACATGGCCAAAGAAAGTTATCCCTACAAAATCATATAGTCTGGCTATGCTCCATCTTCATCACACAAAATATTCAAATCATGCACATCCCCGATGACAAGCCAAGCAATTTTTTTATACTTTTGATGTTCCCAAACCTTTTCAACTTTCACGCAATACATGAGCGTGAGCCATGGACATAGCACTATAGGTGGAATAGACGGTGCTTGTGGAGAAGACAAAAAGAAGAAGATAGTCTCACATCAACTAGGCGTATCAACGGGCTATGGAGATGACCATCAATAGATATCAATGTGAGTGAGTAGGGATTTCCATGCAATGGATGCGCTAGAGCTATAAGTGTATGAAAGATCAAAAAGAAACTAAGTGGGTGTGTATCCAACTTGCTTGCTCACGAAGACCTAGGGCAATTTGAGGAAGCCCATCGCTGGAATATACAAGCCAAGTTCTATAATGAAAAATTCCCACTAGTATATGAAACTGACAACATAGGAGACTCTCTATCATGAAGATCATGGTGCTACTTTGAAGCACAAGTGTGGTAAAAGGATAGTAGCATTGCCCCTTCTCTCTTTTTCTCTCATTTTTTTTGTTTTTTGGGGCCTTCTCTTTTTTGTTGGCTTTTCTCCTTTTTTTTATTTCCTCACATGGGACAATGCTCTAATAATGAAGATCATCACACTTTTATTTACTTACAACTCAAGAATTACAACTCGGTACTTAGAACAAAATATGACTCTATATGAATGCCTCTGGCGGTGTCCAGGGATGTGCAATGAATCAAGAGTGACATGTATTAAAGAATTATGATCGGTGGCTTTGCCGAAAATATGATGTCAACTATATGATCATGCAAAGCAATATGACAATGATGAAGCATGTCATAATAAACGAAACGGTGGAAAGTTGCATGGCAATATATCTCGGAATGGCTATGGAAATGCCATAATAGGTAGGTATGGTGGCTGTTTTGAGGAAGGTATATGGTGGGTTTATGGTACCGGCAAAAGTTGCGTGGTACTAGAGAGGCTAGCAATGGTGGAAGGATGAGAGTGCGTATAATCCATGTACTCAACATTAGTCATAAAGAACTCACATACGTATTGCAAAAATCTATTAGTTATCGAAAGAAATACTACGCGCATGCCCCTAGGGGGATAGATTGGTAGGAAGACCATCGCTCGTCCCCGACCGCCACTCATAAGGAAGACAATCAAAAAATATCTCATGCTCCAACTTCGTTACATAACGGTTCACCATACGTGCATGCTACGGGGCTCACAAACCTTAACACAAGTATTTCTCAAATTCATAATTACTCACTAGCATGACTCTAATATCACCATCTTCATATCTCAAAACAATCATAAAGAATCAAACTTCTCATAGTATTCAATGCACTTTATATGAAAATTTTATTATATCCCTCTTGGAAGCCCATCCTATTAGGACTAAATTTATAACCAAAGCAAACTACCATAGTATTTAGAGACTCTCGAAATGATATAAGTGAAGCATGAGAGTTCAACAATTTCTTCAAAATAAAACTACCGCCATGCTCTAAAAATATATAAGTGAAGCACTAGAGCAAATGAAAAACTACTCCAAAAGATATAAGTGAAGCACAATGAGTAGTTGAATAATTATGTAACTATGTGAAGACTCCTTCTCATAAATAAAATTTCGGATCTTAAGTACTTTACTCAAACTGCAAGCAAAACAAAATAAAATGACATTGCAAGGATAGCACATATCATGTGAAGAAGCAAAAACTTAGGCTCAACCGAGGCTAACCGATAATTGTTGACGAAGAAAGGTGGGATGCCTACCAGGGCATCCCCAAGCTTAGATGCTTGAGACTTCTTGAAATATTAATTAGGGATGCCTTGGAAATCCCTAATCTTGAGTTTTCGTGTCTCCTTAATTCCTCTCATATCATAGTTTCCTGGAATCTTAAAAACTTCATGCACACAAAACTCAACAAGAACTCATGAGATAAGTTAGTTTAAATCAACGCAAAACCTTATCATTCTCTACTGTAGAAAATCACTAAAATTATAATTTGACATTCCATACTAAATGCCTCTGCATACTTAATACTCCCATCATCAAATAGAATAATTAAGCAAGCAAACATATGCAAACGATGCAAACATAACAGCAATCTGTCTAAACAGGATAGTCTGTAAAGAATGCAAGAAGAATCATACTTCTTTAACTCCAAAAATTATGAAAAATTACCACACTTCGGATAATTTTTTGTTACTCATTGTGTAAAAATTTCTAGATTTTATCATGATCTTACTATTCACAAATATTCAAAACATAACAGAAAACTTTCTGTTTTTAAAACAGCAACATATGGACTTGCAAAATAAGCATGGTAAAGGCTATACTTGACCTTTTTATTGAAGTAAAAGATGCAAAATATTACTCTAAATAACAGCAAGCAAATCCTAATAAAAGAAAATGACACTCCAAGCAATACACATATCATGTGGTGAATAAAAATATAGCCCCAAGTAAAGTTACAGATGAACGAATACGAAAGAGAGGATGCCATCTGGGCATCCCCAAGCTTAGGCTCTTGGTTGTGCTTTAATATTACCTTGGGGTGCCTTGGGCATCCCCAAGCTTAGGCTCTTGTCATTCCTTATTCCATAGTCCATCGAATCTTTACCCAAAACTTGATAACCTTACAACACAAAACTTAACAGAAAACTCGTAAGCTCCGTTAGTATAAGAAAGCAAATCACCACTTAGGGACTGTCAAGACAAGATTAATATTTTTTATCACATTATTCCTACTTTACCCTATCATTTCTACAATTTATATTGAGCAATAAGCCATAGGAACTAGAAAACAAGCAAATTATGCATCAAAAACAGAATCTGTCAAAAACATGACAGTTTGTAGTAATCTGCAACTCCAGAATACTTCTGTAACTCCAAAAATTCTGAGGAATTAGGAAGTCTAGGCAATTTGTTTATTAATCTTCTGCAAAAAGAATCAGTATTTTATCACGCTTCTGTTAAAAATGAGAATTGTTTACCTGTCACATCCCTAGTTCTGGTATGCACTAGGCTAGCCCTTCATGTGAGCATCATGTTTAAATTCAAATGAAATTTGAAATGGGGAATTTTCAAAAGCCTCAGAAGACCTCTAAAAATAATCAACATTTAATTCTCATCAAATGAGTCCAAGGAAATGTTCCTATTACTCTGTGAAAATATTGGTAAGAGGTAAAAGTCAAACCAATATTTTTGGAGTCACCGAAATATTATTTTGGGCATTTGAATTAAATCATATGTATTTGAATTGGCTTTATTTCTGTTATAAAAGAAATACATGCCCAATAATTTTGGAAATTATTATGGGGCTCTAGAATAATATCTCTAGTCCATACAATAATTTACAGAAGCAAATAAATTTGTTTAGGACTCCTACTAAATCAAAACAAACAGAACAAAAATAGAAAACAGTAACAATTTTAAAAAAAAGAGGCAGAAGACCTACCTGGCGCTTACCTGCCGCCTAAGTGGTCAGCCCAGCCCACCAGCGCCCCCTTGTCATCCTCCTCCTCTGCCAGAAGGACTGGGCGCGTGGTCGCCCCGCGCATGCCCGCTCTCCACTAGCTCCTGCTTGCCGCTTCCCCGGGACGCCTTGGAGACGCCATGCACCCCCTGACCCCCTCGCTCACTCTCTTCCATCCTCATCCCCGCCTCTGCTGCCTCTCTCTTCCGAAACCGAACATCACCGTCGCCGCCGTTCGCTGGCCACGCGCTCCCCGCCATCCCCTCGACCTCCCATCGTGTTGGAGAGCTCCGCCATGTTGTCTTCCTCGTCCTCGACGAGCCACGCGAGCCGGGAGAGCCTGGAACGTCGCCACCGCCGTCGTCTTCATCGCCAGCCGCCCGAGATCGCCGCCATTGTTTCGTCGTCACCAAGCCGTCCCCGAGCCCACTGAGACTGCCGTCGATGCCACCGTGAGCTCCTCTTCGATTCCCCTCTCTCCCCGCGTGATTTTGCTCGCTCTAGCCACGCCAATCGCCGGAGCCGTGAGCTTTCGTTGCCGTCCATGTCGTCGCCGCAGCCACAATCACTGGTGCTCGCATTCGAGCGTGTCACCGAACTCACCGTGCTCCCAGGAGTCGATAACGCCCACCAGCTCGCCCTCTCGAGCACGAGCACCAACCCACAAACACCTGAACTACAGCGCCGCCGCGATCCCCGTTCCGGCGAGCTCCGACCACCCCGCGTCAATCTGTCACCTCCTTTGGATGCTGCTGAGCCTGGGCTTCGTCCTGGTGGTCTCCGCACATCCATCCACCGCCTGTAGCGTAGGTCCGGCGAATTGCCGCTACGGGTTTGGTCACCGCCGGCCGAACTCCGGCAAGGCCGACGTGGCGCCGTCATTAGCACCTAACCACCTGCTAATAACCCCGCTAAACAACCCCACAGCCACTGACACATGGGCCCCATGCCCTAATTAACCCCGGGTTTTAATTCCTGTTTAGTTCAGATTAACCCAGCGGGACCCACCCATCAGAGTTGACCCTACTGATGTGGTCGTTGTCCTGGCCCACCGGTCAGCGAGCTAATCAGCCATGTGGCACTGACGTGTGGCCCCCACACGTCAGGTTTGACCCGAACCAGCCCTGTTGACTTTCTGGAATTTTGAAATAAATCAGAAATGATTTATTATTTTTAGAAAATACCGAAAACTTCTAAAAATCATATTAAATCAACTATAGCTCAGAATGAAATAAATTATATATGAAAAATGATCAAAAAAATCCAATCTATCCATCTGTACCATTCTCATGCATGTTATAACAACTTTTGGCTACTGTTTAGGACAAATCAAATGAATGGCATTTAAATAACCATATGTGGAGTTTGAATTTGAACCTTGGGTTCAAACCAACTACACTTAATTGTGTTGCTAGTTGCATTACGCCAAATCACATCATATTGCCATGTCATAATCATGCATCATAATTTTTGCATTGCATTGATTGTGTTCTTCCTTGTTTGCCGGTGTTTGTCCCCTCTCGATAGACGTGGTTCCGACGATGTGATCGATGACATTGATGAAGAACTACACTATCTTCAGAAGTGCCAGGCAAGGAAAAACCCCTTGTTCATTCCGATACAATACCACTCTCTCTCTCTCTCTCCTGCCCTCTTTTACTGCATTAGGACAACAACGGTTCAACTGTTACATGCTGCGGTAGTTGAACCCCTTTCCTCTGCATGACCTGTCATTGCCACAGTAAATAGATGAAACCCACTAGCATGAGTAGGAATTGTTTGAGCCCTGATGTGCCTACTCATTCATGCTTGTTGTCATGCCTACTACTGCTTAGAGTTGAGTCAGGTCTGATTCATCGGGAATGAATTGGAACGTCGTGAACATGTCCTACTGTTGAGAGCTAAGTGTGTGAACACGATTTGGTAAAGGTAGCGGTGAGAGGCCATGTAGGAGTACATGGTGGGTTATCTCATTGCAACCGTTCTCGGGAACTGAGTTCTGTGTTTGTGATCCATGAACAGTTACTACCACACATTGGGTTCCGGTAACTCGGCCCCTCTCGCCTTATTAATCAACTCGATCTCTGTCCAGGAGTTGCAACTAGTTTCTGGTGTTTGTAGGTAGTGTTAGTAGTCTACCAACTGGCACCCGGTACAGGTGGGCTTGGGACAGACTAGGCACAGCAGCACGGTGTACCAAGTGGCACCCAGATGGTGGCCTTGGGAACCCTGCACACATCGTTTGGGGCCGTGAGTGACACCCCGACCGGATCTCCTTGCGGATGGAACCCGAATAGAAAATAAACCTGGACGAGAGACTTGTGTGGTTAGTCAGGTCGTGGTCGACTCCCTCGCCAGGCTTCCGCTTGAAGGTTGCCGAGGTACATGACGTGTACATGGTGGAAAGTGGCGAGAGCGTGTGTGAAGAAGTACACACCTGCAGGGTTATCATTATCTATTCGAATAACCGGATTCCTCGGATATGGAAACTTGGACCCCTTGCATAGTTCATAGACAAGTGAAAGTGGATACTCTAAAATGCGCAAGATAAGCGTGAGTGCTATGGATGGCCTTCTCGTAGGGAGACGGGAGCGGATCCATAGTGGAGTATTGATATGGTGAATATGTGGACTCGTGTGCGCCACCTCAAAAGAGTTACTTGCAGTCGTAGTTCAGGTTAGCCACTAAGTCAAAAGCTGGCTTGCTGCAGTTAAACCCCACCATCCCTTTGTTGATAATAATGCATATGTAGATAGATCTGATGTAAGTCTTGCTGGGTACATTTGTACTCACGTTTGCTTCTTTTATGTTTTGCAGAGAGACTTCAGTCTCGCTAGTAGTTTCACGTGGGCTTTGTCGTTTAGCTTGTTACCTCAGCTACGATCTTGTGCCCTCGGCAGGATCTTGTAGATAGTCAGGCTTCTCAGCCTTTTTCATTTGTAGTTGTTTGTACTCAGACAAGTTAAGCTTCCGCATGTGCTTGTTGCTTGTATGCTCTGTATGTGGGGTCATGAGACCCATGTTTGCAATACTTGGTTCTTCGGAGCCTAATGAATAAATACTATGAGTCGAAGAGTCTTGTTGTGATGCCTTGTTGTATATGCATATATCGAGCATATTGTGTGTATGATTTTGAAATGCTTGGTATGTGTGGGATCCGACAACCTAGTTGTTTATTCTTGGTAGCCTCTCTTATGGGGAAATGTAGTCTTGTGCTTCCATGAGCCATAGTAGTCCGCTACAGCTCGGTTCACCGGAGTCCTGCTAGCCCAGCACTACTGCTCCGGAACACTTGACTGGCCGGCATGTGATTCACTTCGTTCCTGTGTCTGTCCCTTCGGGGAAATGTCACGCGGTGACATCCGGAGTCCTCCTAGCCTGCTACAGCCCGGGTTCCCGGAGTCCTGTTAGCCCAGTGCTACAGCCCGGATTCGCACGCTGCTGACCGACATGCTCGATGCTGATTCATGTATGCCTATCTTCGTAAGTTAGTGCCACTTTGGGTTGATGACTAGTCATGTTGGCTCAGGTTCTTTGTCATATGGATGCTAGCGACACTATCATATACGTGAGCCAAAAGGTGCAAATGGTCCCGAGCCATGGTAAGGCGACACCCGTGGGGATACCGTGCATGAGGCCGCAAAGTGATATGAGGTGTTACAGGCTAGATCGGTGTGACTTATAATCGGGGTCCTGACAGCTTTGGTATCAGAGCCTGACTGCCTGTAGGATTACCAAGCCAACTGGTCGAAGTTGAGTCTAGAAATGATTTAGTTATATAAGGGAATTGATTGTGGAAGGGAACGTAGGGCTCTTTTTACTCCTTTACCTTATGCCCTTCAGATCCGAGTCACCCTCTTCTTTTCTGCGGGGATTAAGAACTAGGCTTCTCATCTTTCTATCAGGTTCACATGTTACTAGTCCATAGACTTATATGATTGATGGTTTCAAGCCCCAGTTCAGTTCCTACCACTTCCGTGTGTTGTTAGTTAATCTCAGAACCTTGATATTATGATGTTGACTGGTTATGCCACCATTTTGCTGGATGTCTCAAATCATTTTGAGCATTTACAGTCGTTATGCTGTCCGAGTCATCCCAGGTTTCGAAATAATCTGATGCATTTGCAAATCCCTTCTTTCCGTTATCGATGTTTCCTTGGGCCAGATTAAGGACACTAATCGGTGTGTTGAGGTACTCCGTTGCCTTGGCATATATGTTGGAGCTATTATTATGAACCTATGTGCCTTAGTGAATCATTTAGTAATCTAGCCATGTTTTGTGTTCCCAGTGTGATGATTATGGCCATCATTCTTGAAAGCATCACGTGATGCTACTTAGTTAGTAGGCATTCTACTCCTGGGTCCCCTGGGATAAGAATCCACCTTTTCATCCATGCCTTATTCCTCCTTTGCCTATCCATTTCCGCGCACTCGAGCTCCAGCGCCCAAGTCCGCACACCCCACCTCAACCTTCTCCAGCCATGTCCGGAGCGAGAGGCAAGTGGATGGTGTCCTCCGTTACAGAGGGACACATCAAAAAACTGAGGAAGGCCGGATACTTGTCTAACGACATTGCGCACCAGCTTCCCGAAGAGGGGCAGCTCATCCCTAGGCCCCATGAGAGGGTGGTGTTCCTCCCCTATTTCCTCCGCGGACTGGGCTTCCCTCTCAACCCATTTGTCCGGGGGCTCGTGTTCTACTATGGCCTGGGTTTCCACGATCTGGCCCCGAACTTCGTCCTCAACATCTCGGCGTTTATCATCATGTGCGAGGCTTTCTTCCGCATCCGCCCCCATTTCGGCCTATGGCTCAAGACTTTCAATGTTAAGCCGAAGGTGGTAGGCAAGATGTCCAACGTCCTATGGCTCGAGGGCTCCTTCGTGGAGTCCCTAAAGGGGTGGCAATCGGGGTGGTTTTACATCACCGAGCCGCGCGACCCTGAATGGGTCGCAACCCCCGAGTTCTGATCCGGACCCCCTACGCGGCTCGCCTCCTGGAAAGAGACGGGCCTGTCATGGGGTAAAAAAGGAGAGCTGACCGGACTCCAAACATGCGTCCAAACCCCGGTGGACAAGAAGCACAAACTTGTCAATGTAGTCGAGGTTATGCTCATCCGCCGGATCCTCCCATGTCAAGAACGGGCTTTCAACCTGTGGGAGTTCGAGGGCGCCGAGGCCCCCGCATCCGCTGCCGAGGATGGCGGATTCAGCACGCAGCGTCACGCACGTGCGGTACGCTATTTTTACCTTTTACAGGGTATTAGTTTTTCATAGTTTGACTCCATGCGGGATCTAAGCTCCCTTACCTTTGACAGGATTGGCAGGAGACGTCCGGACAGATCAACTGTCCAGCTCCTTTGCCCGAAGGCCCAGCGGACGCTCGCTTGGCAAAGCTGCTGGTTCCGACACCCTATGTGGTAGCGAAGAAGAAGGCCAAGAAGAAGGCCATGGGGACTCAAAAGAGTGCCCGGCGCCAGGAGGTGTCGGATTCATCATCTGACGACTCCAAGGCGCACTCCTCCCATTAAGACGAGGAGGAGGAAGAAGAGACCTCTCCCCCTCCAGCGGGGTGAGGGAAGAAAAGGAAGGCCGCCCCAAGTAGGGAGGCAGAAGGGTCCAAGAAGGGGAAGACCCCTCCTCCGGACTACTCCACCAACACCGACGACGGCGAAGAGGACTGGCCGCACAGGGCCAAGCCCCTGGCGAGATCGTAAGTATCCGGATACCAGATTGATTCATAGTATTCCCCCATTACACAACTTTTCCTTACGTCGAACATGTTTATGTAGTCCACCCAAAGACCGGCTTGACGTGTCGTCGAGCGGTTCCCTGGATTCGTCGGATGTGAATTCGCTTCCAACGGCTACCTCCCCCCAACCTACGGACGATGCCGAGGCGGCATCCCAACAGGTTCCAAGCCAGGAGGAGGTGGTCCAGGCGTGAATGGGATAGAACCCCCATGGGTTCCAAGTCCGGCTTTGATCCGGACACCGCGCCGAAACCTTGAAAGTGCGTTATATCGACTAGAGGGGGGGGTGAATAGGCGATTTTTATGAAAGTCTTCAGAACATAGAAGTTTTGAAGACAAACGATAAAATTAAACCTATTACCATGCAGCGGAAGGTAGACTACACTAGGCAAACCATAGTCAAGTATTCAATGAAATGAAAGCACAAAGACTAATAGCAGCTAGGTAGTAAGGATCAGGTAGGAAGATATTGTGAAGCCAAACAGAACACGCAGTCACTCAGTGAAGACAAATGATAGTGCAAACACACAATGACTTCACAAGGAGTAACAGTAAGTAAAGTGAAGTGAAGATGAAACCAGTGACTCGTTGAAGACAATGATTTGTTGGACCAGTTCCAGTTGCTATGACAACTGTACGTCTGGTTGGAGCGGCTAGGTATTTAAACCTTAGGACACACAGTCCCGGACACCCAGTCCTGAACACGCAGCTCAGGAACCCAGTCCTCACCGTATTCTCCTTGAGCTAAGGTCACATAGACCTCGCCCAATCACTCTGGTAAGTCTTCAAGGTAGACTCCCAAACCTTCACAGACTTCGTTCACCGGCAATCCACAATGTCTCTTGGATGCTCAGAACGCGACGCCTAACCGGCTGGAGGATGCACAGTCCTCAAGTGCAATAAGTCTTCAGATCACACAAACAAGAAGACTTAAGTGATGCCCAATTCTCTCTTGCTCTGGTGGTTAGGGCTTTATCCTCGCAAGGAATTCTCTCTCAAAGGCTTCGAGGTGGGTTGCTCTCAAACGACAAAAGCCGTACTTTAAATCTGAGTAGCCAACCGTTTATGGTTGTAGGGGGTGGGCTATTTATAGCCACTTGGCAACCCGACCTGATTTGTCCAAAATGACCCTGGGTCACTAAGGAACTAACACGTGTTCCACCGGTCAGATTTCAAACTCACACGGCAACTTTACTTGGGCTACAAGCAAAGCTGACTTGTCCAACTCTGGACAAGATTCGCTCTCATAGTCTTCACTCGAAGACATAGGTTTTTGGTTTAGGCATCACTTCAGTCATTCTGACTGGTTCTCTTGGACCCCACTTAATAGTACGGTGGTTCCTATGACTCAACACAAAAGAAAAAGAACTACGAAATATCTAAGTCTTCGAGCTCCATAGGCTTCATATAGTGTCTTCTCTTGTCATAGTCTTCAATGTGAATATCTTCATATACCACCTTTGACTTCAATGTCTTCATACATTTTTAGGAGTCATCTCTGGTAGTAAAACCGAATCAATGAGGGAATTCTACCTGTGTTATCCTACAATTCTCACAAACACATTAGTCCCTCAACTAGGTTTGTCATCAATACTCCAAAACCAACTAGGGGTGGCACTAGATGCACTTACAATCTCCCCCTTTTTGGTGATTGATGACAAACTAGTTGAAGTTTTCAACGGGGAATATAATCTGTGAAATTGTAAAGGATAAGGAATTGTCTTCATAAGTTGCAAGGGCTCCCCCTGAAGATGTGCATATAAGTTAATTTGCTTTTGGAATGCAAATGCACATGGCAGGTTGTACTTGTGGAGATCCACTTCAACTTATGATGACAATCCACTATGCATGTGAAAGTATATGAAGATAATGACATGCATAATGGAAAATGGACGTCTGCAGAATGAGCTAAGTGCGGAATTTATCGTCGCACATGCGGAATTTATCTTCACAAAACAAGGTGGCAAATAAGTAGCAGACGACCATCTAGTTTGAGTGTTACAACTCATAAGAACCAAATGTAGCAAAAACGAGAGTTGTAAGCACGAAGCAAAATATAAGGCACCCGCCCATATGGACCCACTTGAAGACTATCAATCTCATATGCTTCTCCCCCTTTTGTCAGTAATGACCAAAAAGGTTTGAAGACATAGAGCCTCTACTCGTTCCCATGAGGAGTAGGTGAAGTAGCAGGGTTGTTGGTGTTGTTTGGCGGTGCAGAAGAGCTTGGAGGTGCTGAAGGAGGTGGCAGTGAAGTAGCATCATCTTCTTCCTCAATAATTCTGGCAGTCACTGTGGCAGCAGAGGAAGAGAACTCAGAGTCTTCAAGGGATGGAGTTCCTAGCAGCACAGCCCTTCGAGGAGGTGTGGAGTCAAACTTGAATCTCTCAGTGAAGCCATCCTCTTGAAGATCAGCTTCAGAACACATCATCGTGGGCCCTTTCCATGTACGGCGACAGGTTTCATGGGCAACGAAAGCATTCTTGGTGGCAAGATTTCGAGTCCAATTAACATCCACCAAGAGGCTTCTCATCTAACGCTTCAGCTAGTCATGATGCCTATCTTGTTTCTGATGTAGAGCCACAAGAAGCTCTCGATCGTTGGGAACACGAGTGCGCTTCTTGGGTCTTAGAGCAGTGGCACTGTCAGTGGCTTCAGTGGAAGCAGGGTGTGGTGCACGTGTAGTGCCAGCCAAAGGATACACCCGAGAAACTGCTTCAACGCCTTCAACGTTTTGAGTAAAACTCTAATGTTCTGCATTCTGAAGACTTAGAGGTTGCTTGGCAGGCTCAGAATAAATGGCTTCAGTAGACATGTCCATGTCAGGCAAGAAGATCCGATGGTTGCGGGCTGGGGGCTGATACGAGATGGCAGAGTGTAGCTTGATCAGCCGCATGACCCAAGGGGCGTAGAACTTCAAACCAAACAGATCAATGCCTGATACAGCAAGTTGGCGTATGAAGAAGTCTTGTGCATTGAAGCATTTTCCATGTAGTATATAGAATACCAAAGTCTTCATTGCACCCTGAAGCTTGGCATTTGGAGAGTGCCCTTTGATAGGCCAGAGAGTTCGCCTGATAATGTGATAGATGGTTCTTGGCAGATACTCAAGGTCTTCAATGAAGAACTCTATGGGATAAGCAGCATCTTGGGGCAATGGCTTCATCATACTGAGCATCTGACTCATATCAGGTTCTGGCTGCTGAAAGATGCTCCCAATAGCTTCAGTATGCAGCTGACAGCCTTGCTCGAAGAGATCGCCAGGAGTGGGCAAGCCAGTGAGCTCAATGATGTAAAATGCATTGGCTTCATGATGAACGTTGCCAGTCATCCACTCCAGGACCCAAGTCTTCGGATCTCTGCTGTATCCTCTGATGTGAAGTGTGGCATAGAATTGAAGCAGCAGCTCTTCATTCCAATGCTCTTCGTCAGTAATGAACGGCAGCAGTCCAACTTCCTTGAAGCAATCTAAAGCTTCTTCCAGACAGGGCAGACCAGCTATAGCTTCAACGTCAAGGCGCTTGTGTGGGAAGATGCGACCTTGGTTGTACAGAATGCAATAGTAATAGCTTCGCTAAGGATAGCTCCAGAACTGATCAGATGATATCCTTTCCCTTGAGTAGGGGTTCCTGGAGCTATTGAAGAACGTGTTGTCTGCCCTAAAGCCATTGATGTTGAAGAAGCCAGGTGCTGATGCAGGACCTGGAAACCTTGGCAGTCTTGGGATTGGCTTCTGGACCCGAGGTCTGTGCTCAACATGATAGTTGAATTGGGGACCGACAGCAAACTCAGGAACAGAAGTGGCGGGATCAGTGGCTTCGCTGTCTTCTGAAGCTTTTGCTGGGGAGGGCTCCACATTAGCTTCATTGGTGGTTGTGGTAGCCTCACGATTTTCATCCTCCACTTGACTAGTTGGAGGGTCGGTCACAAGCACATTCTCCTGGAGAACTGCTTCTTGTTTGGATAGGGGAGTGGGTTCTTGTGGGACTCCTTCTTCTGCGGCTGATGCAGCCAGAATGTCTTCAGCAGAGACTTGAGGCCTTGGACCTTTGCGAAGCCTGCATAACACAGACGATGCCTGTGGAGTTGGAGTGGGCTGGGCCTCATAGCCTTCTTCCTCTTGTGGGCGATCCGCCCATGAAGCATCCTGTGCAATTGGCGTCAGTGGACGACCAATACTGATGAGTTCACTGTTTTCATGCTGAGGAAGGACTGCACCATCTTCTACATTGTCATGTTGACCAATGTCTTCAGCAGCGATGGGATCAGCTGCTGGAATGTCTTCAGCTTCATGAGCCTCTGTGGAAGCAGGCTCATGAATTGTCAGTTGTCGTTCCGCTTCAGGATAGACCATAGAAATGGGTTCAACTACCAAGGGCTCTGTGGAAGCAGCCCGAGCTTTCTTGGTCTTCCTCTTCTTCTTGGAGGGGGCAGTAGGAGAGGCTTCAAAGTGTTTCCTCTTCCTGGCTTCAGCCTCAGCAGTCCTTGTCTTCTTGAGCTCTGAAGCTGTTGACCAGCTTTTTGTCTTTGAGCCAGTCAGTCTAGTTGGGAAGACAATCGGAACTGCTTCTTGCCTTGGTGCATTAGGTTCAGCCGTAGAAGGCTTCTTCTTCTTCTTTTCTCTTGATGAGTTGCTCAAGAGCATCATCTGCAAGATCTTCATCACTTGACAGATCAATGTCGTCATTGCGCAGAATGGCAACAGCTGTTAGCTCTTTGCCAGTGTGAGACAGAGGCATCTTGGCCTTCCGGGGCTTGGAGACGCGTGGTAAGTCTTCAGACTGCACACTGTCTTCAGGAGGTGCAGTTGCCAATGGCTTCGCCCTTGAGATTTTTGGTGAAGGGGCCGGCTTTGAAGCTTTTGGCTTCTTCAACTGCTTTGGCTTCGGCACTGCAGGCACGTCATCAGACTTAGTGTCAGCTGCAGGCTCATTCACTGCAGTCCCTTGAACCAAGATGTAGGTGATGAGGCCTTCAAGGTTGGCGAAAGGACCGATGACATTGGGTTCTGCATGTCGTGTGCCATCTGCCCTTGGAGATGAGGGACCAGGGTTGAAGTCTAACCCAAAAGACTTCTTGTTCTGCTTCGCTGAGTTCTGAGCAAACTGGAAGTTGCGCTTGAACAGATTGTTGTCACAACACCATAGCAGTGACGACGAGTGTGCATCAGCAGGCTGTGGTCCATGGACCATGCATGGATAGAAGCCTTGAGCAATGGCTTCATCTCTGGACCTGGGTAGAAGATTCTTGAATAGGATGTCTCCCCACGGTCTCTTGATGGCGTTTTTCTCAGCATACTTCTGGGTCACAAATCTGTATTTGAACCATTGTTCTGCCCAATATCTTCGAATCCATTGGATTAGGGTCTTGCGCTGACTGTAATCCTCTTCAGGATATGTCTTGTACATTTCTGAGACTTCATCTGGCAGATCTCTGGAGGTCTCACCACGACGCTTTCTGCCACCCTTCCTTGCTGCTTTCTCTGAAGCCATAAACTTTAACTTGAAAGGCTTCAAGATGTTCAAAGGCTTCAAAGGTTTTCATTTGCTGGACCAACAGGAACTGGCTTCGGGAGAATTTATGTGATGCTGTAAGAATTCTGCAAATGAATGCAGACTATGAGAACCAAAGGATTCTCCCACGGACATGTACCTGTGACAGCATTAAGGTGCGAGGGAAGGGGAAGAGGTCATATGCATTCTCAGAAGATTTTGAAGATAAATCAGTTTAGAAGACATTGACCTCATCGTGCGAAGACATTCACTCATAGATAAGAAGTTGGTTCCAGATTTGTACAAATCCACAGATCAGTACAAGTGAGGAATCTAACTACTTTGTGAAGCACAAGTGAATATACTTGGCATGTTATGAGATGCAGTATGAGAGAGATCTAGCTTGTGTGAACAGAAACTGCTTGTGGTAGAAAGTGACAAATCCATAGGATCAATGGTGCTGTAAAAAGAGGAAGTTTTATTTACCACACTAAGAACTGCTAGACGGAGTGTAAGATGAGGCCGAGCAGTTCGATCTTCCGTGCCCTAACTTGGCGACGGAGGACACATACGGCGACGGCGAAGAGGACGATGTCCGCGGTCGGCGTGAAGACGGCGTTGGAGAGGTTGCGGCAGCGAAGCGCTTCGTTGCCGGCGTCGTCGAGGGCTAGCGGTTGCGCTAGGGTTCGTGCGAGGGTGGAAGAAGAGATAATGACCGCTATGAGTGTGTATTTATAGGCACAGGGGCGGCACTATGCTATTACACAGGTGCCCCTGGCGATTCGCATCTGAGGAACACGTGGCCATTATGCGGAATTTTGGGGTTTGTTCCACGTCCCACGCACGCCTGGATTGTCGGGTGGTCGTTCCTACTTCTCCGGATTTCATGTGGAGGAATGAGCATTGAAAAGGGACTTAATGGTTGTCTCTGTATCTTCTACTGACAAGGACGCAGAGAAGACATTTGACAGTTTCAATAGAATGCATATGACTTGGGGAGATAGAGTTTGAGATAGAAAGCATAGAGAGGTTAGGGTCCGATCACATTCACTTAGTTCAAAAAAAAGTCAACACGAAGACATAGCTATAAGTGAATGCTGT
>NC_041386.1:385877011-385928262 GCF_002162155.2 Triticum dicoccoides | reverse complement strand
ATCAACATAGTCAAGATAATCATGAAAAATATGTTGAGATCGAAGCCAAACCAAATGTGAAGACATTGCAAGGTAACGCCATGAGTAAACACTTCAAAATAGAACGTTTGGTGGTGGCGTTACCCATTGTATAGGAAGTATTAGACCCAGACACGGCACACAATTATCGTGGCGCTCCAAAGTCAAATTCCACATTAATGTATTCACACTTAGAATGCATGTCTTCATTGGTTGAAGATATACTTTACTTCGTGTGTTGCACATCTAAGTCATCAATATGCATAAGGGTTAGGATGTGTGCCTGATCACAGGACATTTGAGGATTCCAGGATATTTAGCTCACACCGTAACTTGCAAAACTCTTCTCATCCAAGGGCTTGGTGAAGATATCTGCCAATTGCTCTTCAGTGTTGATGTGTATGATATCAATGTCTTCCTTCACAACATGATCTCTGAGAAAGTGATGACGAATTTCAATGTGCTTTGTCTTCGAGTGCTAAACTGGGTTGTTGGCAATCTTGATGGCGCTTTCGTTGTCGCAGTAAAGTGGCACTTGCTTCAGATGAATGCCATAGTCCTTGAGTGTTTGCTTCATCCACAGAAGCTGAGCGCAGCAAGATCTAGCAGCAATGTATTCAGATTCAGCAGTGGAGAGAGATACGCAGTTTTGCTTCTTTGAAGACCAACATACAAGTGATCGTCCCAGAAAGTGACATGTGCCTGATGTAGACTTGCGATCAACTTTGTCACCAGCATAATCAGCATCCGAGAATCCAACCAGATCAAACTCTGAGCCCTTTGGATACCATAATCCTAGAGTTGGGGTGTGAGCCAAATATCGAAGAATTCGCTTCACAGCTAAGTGATGCGACTCCTTTGGTGCCGCTTGAAATCGAGCACACATGCAAACACTAAGCATAATATCTGGCCTAGATGCACATAGATAAAGTAAAGAACCAATCATGGAGCGGTATACCTTTTGATCGAACTCTTTACCATTGTCGTCAGGACCCAGATGATGTTTGGCTGGCATTGGTGTTGTGAAGCCTTTGCAGTCTTGCATACCAAACTTCTTCAGGCAATCTTTGAGATACTTCTCTTGAGATATGAAGATGCCATTGCGTTGTTGTCGTATTTGAAGACCGAGGAAGAACTTCAGCTCCCCCATCATGGACATTTGATATTTCTCTTGCATCATATATCCAAACTCTTCACTGTACTTCTGATTGGTGCAGCCGAAGATAATGTCATCCACATATATTTGGCACACAAACAGTTCACCATCATATGTCTTCGTGAAAAGAGTGGGATCTAGGGAACCAGGTATGAAGCCTTTGCTCTTCAGGAAGTATTTGAGTGTGTCATACCAGGCCCGAGGGACTTGTTTGAGGCCATACAGTGCCTTGTTGAGCTTGTATACCATGTCAGGATGTTTTGGATCTTCAAAGCCAGGTGGTTGTGCAACATACACTTCTTCAATCTTGCCATTGAGAAAGGCACTCTTCACATCCATTTCATATAGAAGTATGTTATGATGATTTGCATAGGCCAGCAGTATGCGTATGGCTTCAAGTCTAGCCACAGGAGCAAATGTTTCATCGAAGTCAATGCCTTCCACTTGAGTATATCCTTGAGCAACGAGACGAGCTTTGTTTCTGACAACTTGACCATGCTCATCTTGCTTGTTGCGGTATATCCATTTGGTGCCTATTATATTGTGCCTCCGTGGATCAGGATGCTTAACCAGTTCCCATACATTATTCAGCTCAAACTATTGAAGCTCTTCTTGCATAGCTTGAATCCATTCAGGTTCCATGAAGGCTTCTTCAACTTTCTTGGGTTCTGCTATTGAGACGAATGCGAAGTGCCCACAGAAATTTGCTAGCTGAGTTGCCCTTGAACGAGTGAGTGGACCAGGTGCATTGATGCTATCAATTATTCTTTCAATCTGCACTTCATTGGCAATGAGAGGATGTACAGGGCGAAGACTTTGCTCTTGCTGTTCATTGTCGTTGTTGGAAGGAATGTCTTCAGGCTGAGCATTGTCTTCATGTTGATCAGGTGCTGAAATGATAAGTTTTTCTTCAGGATGAGCTTCAGAAGGTATAATTTCTCCAGTTCCCATTAGCTTGATTGATTCACTGGATGGAACTTCATCTAGCACATTTGGCAGCTGCTCTCTTTGTGAACCATTGGTCTCATCGAACCGCACATCCACTGTTTCCACCACTTTGTAATGAAAGAGATTGAAGACTCTGTAGGAGTGCGAATCCTTTCCATATCCAAGCATAAAACCCTCATGTGCTTTTGGTGCAAATTTTGAGGTGTGATGTGGGTCCTTGATCCAGCACCTTGCGCCAAATACTTTGAAGTAACTGACATTTGGCTTCTTGCCAGTAAGGAGCTCATAAGATGTCTTGTTCAGTAGCTTGTGAAGATAAACACTATTGATTGTATGGCATGCAGTATCAATGGCTTCAAGCCAGAATTTTCTTGGGGTCTTGTATTCATCTAGCATCGTTCTGGCCATCTCAATTAGTGTTCTGTTCTTACGTTCGACGACGCCATTCTGCTGTGGCGTGTACGAGGCTAAGAATTCATGTGTGATGCCCAAGGTATCAAGATATGTATCAAGGCCAGTGTTCTTGAATTTAGTGCCATTTGTCACTTCTGATGTGCTTTATCTTGGCGCCAAAATTGTTCATAGCTCGATTGGCGAAGCGTCTGAAGACATCCTGCACTTCAGTCTTGTAAAGGATTATGTGCACCAAAGTATATCTAGAATAATCATCAACAATAACGAAGCCATAGAGGCAAGCAGTGGTAGTTAGAGTTGAGTAATGAGTGGGACCGAAAAGATCCATGTGAAGTAGTTCGAAGGGTCGAGTAGTGGTCATGATTGTCTTCGAGGTATGTTTGGCCCTCGTCATCTTCCCTGCTTCACAGGCACCGCATAAGTGGTCTTTCCTGAACTTGACGCCCTTGATGCCTATGACATGCTTCTTCTTCGCAAGGGTGTGGAGGTTCCTCATGCCAGCATGTCCAAGCCTCCGATGCTAGAGCCAGCATTCTGAAGCCTTTGCTAGAAGACATACTGCAAGCTGTGGCCCTGCTGAGAAATCTACCACGTACAAATCATCTTTTTGATACCCTTCAAACAATAGAGACTTGTCAGATTCCATTTGTCACATCCTAGTTAGCCATGCATTAGAGTGTCGCATCATGTTTACTCTTTCATCAGAAACCTGAAATGGGGATGACAGAACCCCCAGTCCCCTCTGAAACCAATTAGGGTTTACTAAAAACTTTTTCAATGAACCTGAAATGCCCTTCTAAAATGCCCATCATTTTTTGTCTTGGTTCAGAACCTCTGCCAAAAGTGATGCACATTTTCCTAGGCCATCTTAGGGTTTTTGAATTAAATCATAAATATTTGAATTTGGGCATTTAAAATTATATAAAATATTTAAATGCTCAAATATCTCCAAACTAAAATGTTTCATGTTGGAAATAATCCAACTATGGACCAGGAGTAGTTTGGTGATTTTAGGAGTTGCCTAAGTATTTTATTTGATTCAACAAAGTTGCAGAAGTATTAAAAAAAACAGAAACAGAAAGAAATGGAAAAACTTACCTGACGCCTGCTTCCGGCCCACCTGCCGGCCCAGCCCAGCGCCGCTCCAGCGAGCTGCTTGCCGGCCAGGCAGGCAGGCAGGTGCCCGACGGCGACCGCAGCGCGCGCCACGCACCTGCTCGCCACCTCGCCACTCCCCGCGCCCGGTGACGTCGTGGATCAGCCTCCCTCGCTCCCCCGAACCCCCCAGACACCCCCTCCTCTCTCCAGCTCCTCCCCCTCGCGCTCCCCCGCCATGACCGACGCCACCATCGCCGTGCCTTCGTCGTAGCCGTGCTTCCCGCCGCCCGTGCGTCCTCTCATCGTGTCCAGGAGCTCCGCCGCTGTCCACTCCATCGAGCAAGTCGAGCTCCGAGCGCTCGCAATGCCCGAGTCCACCGCAATGACCTCGCCCGAACCGCCGTCGCCGGAGATCCCCTTCAACGCCGTCGTCGCTCCGGTCCATCTCCGGCCGCACCAAGGGCTTCGTCGCACTCACTGTGAGCTTAGCCATCTTCCCCCCCTCCTTTTCTTGCTCCCGAGCCGTGTAGCGACCTCCCGGAGCTCAACCGCACCCACCGCCGTGGAGCTCGTCGCCGACGTGCTCCCGGTCACCCTCCGACCACTCCACGGTGTCCATCATACTCATCGTGTCACGTAGCACCTAGCTAGCTACTCCCCGCGCCTCACTGACCCCTCTAGCGTCAAGTTCGTCTTCGGCCGAACCCCGGTGGCCGCCAAAGTCGTCGCCGGCACCAACTCCGGCCACCCCGACCCCAACGGACTCCACCAAGAGCTGCGGCTCGTCCTCAGCTCCACTCCGGTGGTCTCCGCGACCCATTTGGTGGCCGAAACAGCCAAAACCACTTCCGCCGCCGCGTCAGGCCCGCCGGCGGCTAAACACCGGTGCAGCCGACCCGGGTTTGACCACGGGTGGGCCCTGGTTGACTCCCCTGAGTCAATGACAGGTGGGGCCCAGCCCTGTTAATTAAACAGGTTTAGTTTTATTTAAACTTTAATTAAATTAATCACCCTGACACGCGGGACCCACTGTCAGGTTTGACCTGGACATGTTCCGTTGACCTGCTGACGTCACACTGACGTCAGGCTGACGCAATAATTGATTTTCTGGAATTAATCTAATATAGGAAATTCCAGAATATAGTTTAAACTTTAAAAATTCATAACTTTTATTCTGTAACTCCAAATCAGACAAATTATATATGAAAAATGATCAGAAAAATCCAATCTATCCATCTGTACTATTTGCATGCATGATTAAACAAGTTAACCTGATGTTTAATACAGAACAAGGAAAAACACTTTAAAGGGCCATGTTTGAGTTTGAAATTTGAATCTTTGATTCAAATTGGTTCAAACCCTTCTGGTCTTAGTTGCATTAGCCCAACACACTCATATTGCTATGTTTCATGCATGCATCATATTGATGCACATTGTTTGGTGATGGTTGTGTATCGGTGTTCTTTGCGGCAGGTTCTGCCTCCGAGGAGTATCGTGATTACCCTAACGAAGAACCGTATCAGTGGATCGAACCATCAGGCAAGCAACCAACCATTTGATCATATCGATACAATCCCATGTTCTCGCTCCTGCTCTCTTTTACTGCATTAAGACAACGCGTTTCAAACTGCTGTGTGCTACGGTAGTTGAACCCACTTCCTCTGCATGACCTGTCATTGCCACAGTAACTAGATGAAACCCACTAGCATGTGTAGGAGTTGATTGAGCCATATGTATGTGTTGTTCCTACCTTGCTATGTCTGCTATGCTTAGAGTCGTGTCAGGTCTGGTTCATCTGGGTGATGGGCTAGAGTGAAATGATTATGTCGGTAATGAGAGTGGTGTGGTGAACACGATTTGGTAAAGGTATCGATGAGAGGCCATGTAGGAGTACATGGTGGGTTGTTTCATTGAAGCCGACCTTAAGCACTGAGATCTGTATGTGTGATTTAAGAATCAGCTACTACCATGCATTGGGCCCGAAACCAATGGACCCTCTCGGCTTCTTATTCACCCTAGTTCTCCGTCCAGGAGTTGCAAGTAGTTTCTGGTGTTTGTAGCCTACTGGAGGCCGTGGACAGCGCTGACCGTAGGGGTGGGCTGTGATGCGGTAGGCACATGGCCGGGTGTACCGAATACCCGTTAGGTATCTCGGGAACCCTGTTCACATCGTTCGGGGCCGTATGGGAAACCTCGGCCGGACTCCCTACGGATGGAACCTGGATAGGCGATAAACCTGGACTGGAGGCTTAGGTGATTAGGTAGGTCGTGGCCGACACCCACGCTGGGCTTCCGCTTGAAGGTTGCCGAGTACATGTCGTGTAAACGACGGTAAGTGGTGAGAGCGTGTATGAAGAAGTACACCCCTGCAGGGTTATCATGATCTATTCGAATAGCCGCGTCCGCGGTAAAGGACTACTTGGTTGCCTATACAGTTCATAGACAAGTAAATGGAAACTACTAAAAGACTCAAGATAAGTGTGAGTGCCGAGGAGGGCTCTTCCAACAGGAAGACGGAGGTGAATCCTCGGTAGTGTATTGAAGTGGTGAGTAGCGGACTCGTGTGCGCAAACCATTTCAAGTTGGAGTCTCGTAGGTTAGCCTAGCCAAGAGTCAAAGCTGGCTTGCTGCAATAACTCCACCAACCCTTCTTGATAATATGCATGTATGTAGGATCTGATGTAAGTCTTGCTGAGCACCTTTGTACTCATGTTGCTATAATTTACATTTTTACAGAAGACGCTGCAACCCCTTCTGATGGGTTCTACGTAGACGTTGACATCAATGAGTAGGCTAAGGCCCAGGTGGTGATCTTGAGCTTGTGAAGGACCTCGTAGTATAGCTAGGCTTTCCAAGCCTCTTCTATTTTTCTAGTTGTCTGTACTCAGACAAGTTACTTCCGCTGCTAGTTTGTATGACTGTACGACTTGAATGCTGGGTCGTGTGACCCGTACCTTTGTGTATGTTATGTATGTCTCTCTGAGCCTTAAATAAAGTACTTGTGTCGTAGAGTCATGTTGTGATGCCTTGTTGTATTTGCACATATCGAGCATATTGTGTGTATGATTGAAATGCTTGGTATGTGTGGGATCTGACTATCTAGTTGTTTATCTTTAGTAGCCTCTCTTACCGGGAAATGTCTCCTAGTGTTACCGCTGAGCCATGGTAGCTTGCTACTGCTATGGAACACTTAGGCTGGCCGGCATGTGTCCTTGTTCGTTCCGGTGTCTGTCCCTTCAGGGAAATGTCACGCATTGAGTACCGGAGTCCTGTTAGCCCGCTACAGCCCGGTTTACCGGAGTGCTGCTAGCCCAGTGCTACAGCCCGGACCCACTTGTTGATGACCGACACGTTTGAAGCTGGGTCATGGATGCCTGTCCCTGTAAGTCTGTGCCACTTTGGGTTTACGACTAGTCATGTCAGCCCGGGCTCCTTATCATATGGATGCTAGCGACACTATCATATACGTGAGCCAAAAGGGGCAAACGGTCCCGGGCAAAGGTAAGGCGACACCCGTGGGGATACCGTGCGTGAGGCCGCAAAGTGATATGAGGTGTTACCGGCTAGATCGATGTGACATCGAGTCGGGGTCCTGACAGCGTTGGCATCAGAGCCGGACTACCTGTAGGTTCTCCAAGCCAAACTGGTCGATGTTGAGTCTAGAAATTCTTTAGTTATATGTAGGGGAATTGTTTGTGGGTGGAACGTAAGGCTCTTTTTACTCCTTTATCTTATGACATTCTGATCTGAGTCAGTCTATTCTTCCATCGGGGGTTAAGGAATTAGGATCTATTCTCTCTATCAGGATCACGTGTTACTAATCAGTAGTACCTTATAGGGTTGATGGATACAAGCCTAGTTCAGTTCTACTACCACGTTATGTTGTTAGGATGGATATAGAACTTTGATATGATGATGTTGAGTGTGTATGAAATCCTTTGTCAAATGTCTCAAAATCCTTCTTGAGCATTTACAGCTGTTATGCTGCCGAAATTTTGCTAGAAATTCTAATGCCTTTGCATTATGATTGTGCTTTCAGATGGCCACTCGCGACCTCAATCAAGTGGTTCGCCTGACTCGATGCCTAGATGTACCCAGCCATACTGCCATGTTGGTCAGGGTAATGACTGAGGCTGGATACCGTTGGTATCCTGAGTACACGGTCGAAGAGCAATTCCGAGACTTTAATCAAAGCCAGTATCTCTGCACTGTCAGGATATTTCCATCTTATCCTGGGTCCACCGAGCCCCTTCACTGCTCCTATGGACTCGGGGTTACTATTGAGATGGCTGTGCAGGACGCCGCCTACTCTATGATGACCATCATGCGAGTCAGGTCTGGCCTATCTCGGGACTCTGATTTCCGGTATATGCCAGGATCACTTCCGGGAGCACAAGGGTATCTCCAGGCTATCTATGCTGACCCTACCCAGGAGGATTCACGGACTCGCACCACTGCTGAGATGCTCGAGGATAAGGACCGTGAAAATCGGGCCTTGAGGTTAGAGCTCTTCAATACCCGTGCTGACCACTGGGCCACATTGACTCGGTTTGCACCGGCGGTGCAAGCTGGATATTCGGATATGCGCGATCTCTATCCTGTGAGATCTGCTCTGCCAGACGTGATGGGTTGGCGTGATGTAGGAGGCATCACCCCACCTCGCGGTCCCCGCAGGCCACCGTCTGTTGGTCCAAGACCTCATCCTAGCCCCTATGGTCCACAAACTCCGCGAGATCGTCTGTTTCCGGATGATCATGTTGAGCTTCCAGGCTATGGAGGTGACTTCTACGAGGACTACTACGGATCGGTCTGAGTTAGTGGTAGTATCACTAGTTCATGTTAGCTGTGTCGTTTATCGTCCTGCGTGACTCGTGGGATATGACCTAGCTGTATCGCCTTCCGGAGGTGTAGAAAAATAATGTATAGGAGCTGGGAATGCCTCCGATGAGATGTAATCCTCTTTTCACCGTAATAGTACTTTGTTTGGTCTTGTACTAAACCCTGTATGGTGTGTATGACGATGGAATAAAGAAGCAGTTTCTGTATCTACCATATCATACGGATGATCATCTTGCATTCCGAGTTATTCCTTACATTCTGTATCCTATGTCGGAATTTTATCATCCTGACTAAATCATTGTCTTGTTTACCTAGGATGGTCAACACGCGCACTAACCCTGCTCCTCAAGAGCAGGCCGAAGGCAGTGAAGTCAGGAATGCAAATCTGCCTCATCCTCCTTCCCTAGCCGAGGTTATGATGGAAGCTGAAAGAAACAAGCGGGAGACCAACCGTTTGTTGGAGCGTATTGAACAGAACACAGCACACCATCAGAGGACTAACGTGGTGTCACTCAGTGATTTTATCAAGTTACATCCACCCACGTTCCACCACTCCGTCGAGCCTCTCGACGCTGATGACTGGCTTCGCAGTATCTCCCACAAGTTGCGTTCCGCGCTGGTAGCTGAGGCTGACAAGGTCACCTTTGCTGCATATCATCTTGAAGGCCCCGCCAGTCTATGGTGGGAGAATTATGGAGCTATGCGCCCAGCGGGCCATGTCACTACTTGGGCTGAATTCAGCGAGGCTTTCCGTGAACATCACATTCCGGAGGGTCTCATGGACCGTAAACGTGAGGAATTTTGCAGTTTCTCTCAGGGCCGACTCTCTGTGGATGCTTACAGCAGGGAGTTCGGTAACCTCGCACGATATGCAACTGAGGAAGTTTCTACTGATGCCAAGAAGCAAGCAAGGTTCCGTAAGGGACTTAGTCCTGAGCTTCGCCGCGACCTCCGTCTGCATGAGTGCACATCTTTTCAGAAACTTGTTAACAAGGCCATCAGTGCTGAGACTGGTCAGACTGATTATGACGCAACACGCAAGCATGGCCGTGACATGGGTTCCTCATCCGGTGCGGGTCCTCAGAAGCGCCGCGTGTGGGTGCCCAACACTGCCCTGCCACCTAGGTTCACGCCGAGGCCATCCTTCCAGGCGCCTCGCCCCGTTCAACGGTCTGCACCAGCCAAGCCCTATGGGGGTCCAACCAACAATGCTCCTCCACGTACCAGTTCCGTGACTTGTTTCAAGTGTGGGGAATCTGGCCACTATATGCGTGAGTGTCCCCAGACCAACCCCAACCAATCTGCTAAAGCTGTTAGTCGTGGCAAGCCGACAGGGAAAGTGTTCCACGCCAAGCCGGCCACCGCTACACGTGGCCATGTCAACTGTATCTCTACCGAAGAAGCTCAAGAGGATCCCAACGTCGTTCTCGGTACGCTCCTTGTTAATTGCCACCCGGCATCTGTTCTTTTCGATACAGGAGCCTCTCATTCATTTATATCCGAGAACTATGCTCGTTTGCATAACACCGCATTCTGTGACATGCCATCCACTATGGAAATTTCTACTCCCGGTTCTAGATGGCAGACCTCCAGGGTAAGTTATGGAAATGAAATCCAAGTCAACAGACTTGTTTTCCTTGCATCTTTGATAGCTCTCAAATTTTCAGATATTAATATCATTTTGGGTATGGACTGGATGTCAGCTCATCATGCCAAAATTGATTGCTTCTCTAGGACTGTCCAACTCACTCATCCTTCGGGCAAGATAGTCAATGTCTTGACCCGGTTAGCCGAGCGACAATTATATTCTCTTAACGCCAGCCCTTTGCCAGACCTTGAGGACATTCCGGTAGTCCGTGACTTCCCGGATGTCTTCCCAGAGGAATTGCCAGGTGTTCCACCTGACAGGGATGTTGAGTTCGTAATAGACCTCATCCCAGGAACCGTTCCGATTGCTAGAAGACCCTATAAGATGGCACCACTAGAACTAGCCGAGCTTAAGAAACAACTCGATGAGTCCTTGAAAAAGGGTTTCATCCGACCTAGTTCATCTCTGTGGGCTTGCCCTGTCCTATTCGTCAAGAAGAAGGATGGTACGGACTGGATGGTTGTAGATTATCGACCTGTCAATTTGGTCACAATCAAGAACAAATATCCGCTCCCCAGGATCAACGACTTGTATGATCAGCTCACTGGATCCTCAGTCTTCTCCAAGATGGATTTGAGGTTGGGCTACCATCAAATCAAAATCAGAAACGGGGACATTCCCAAAACGGCCTTTGTTACTCGTTATGGCCAATACGAGTACACCGTCATGTCCTTCGGTTTAACCAACGCTCCAGCCACCTTTTCTCGGTTAATGAACTCAATCTTCATGGAGTATTTGGATAAATTCGTCGTAGTTTATCTCGATGATATACTCATCTACTCCAAGAACGAGGAGGAACATGCCGAACATCTAAGGCTAGTGTTGAAGAAACTTCGAGAGCATCGCCTTTATGCCAAATTTTCTAAATGTGAATTCTGGTTGTCGGAAGTGACCTATCTAGGTCATGTAATATCTGGTAAAGGTATTGCTGTTAACCCTGAGCGAGTTCAAGCCGTCCTTAATTGGACTCCACCTGAATCGGTCAAGCAAGTTCGGAGTTTTCTGGGCTTAGCGAGCTATTGTCGTCGCTTTGTCGAGAACTTCTCCAAAGTTGCTAAACCTCTAACCGAACTCCTCAATAAAGATAAAAAGTTCGAATGGACTCCACAATGTGAGCACAGCTTTCAGGAACTGAAAAGACGCCTGACTTCTGCTCCCGTACTGGTACCGCCAGACTTCTCTAAGGACTTTGTTATCTACTGCGACGCCTCGCGACAAGGATTAGGTTGCATTCTCATGCAAGATCGACATGTAATTGCTTACGCTTCACGGCAATTGCACCCACATGAGGAGAATTATCCTACTCATGATCTAGAGCTTGCAGCCGTAGTCTATGCACTTAAGACCTGGCGACATTACCTCCTCGGTAACCGTTGCGAAATATTCACTGATCACCAAAGTCTGAAGTACATTTTCACCCAACCAGATTTGAATCTCAGGCAAAGACGTTGGGTTGAGTTGATCACAGATTTCGACTTAGGAATAACTTACACCCCAGGGAAAGCCAACGTCATGGCTGATGCGCTAAGTCGTAAATCTTATTGTAACAACCTAATGTTACAACAAAGTCAACCGCTTCTCCATGAGGAATTTCGGAAGCTTAACCTTCACATTGTTCCTCAAGGTTTTCTTTCCACCTTGGTGGCGAAACCTACCCTTACGGACCAGATCGTCAAGGCACAGAAGGTAGATCCGGGAATCTCCCGCATCAAGAGAAACATCAAGAAAGGAATTGCGAATTGTTTCTCCATTAATGATCAAGGGGTCGTATACTTAGGGAATCGACTAGTGGTTCCCAAAGTGCGAAACCTGAGGCGATTGATCCTTAAGGAGGCTCATGAATCTCCTCTCACCATTCATCCCGGTAGTACTAAGATGTATCAGGACCTACGCCAGAGGTTCTGGTGGACTAGGATGAAGAGAGAAATTGCTCAGTACATTGCTAATTGCGACGTCTGTCGTCGTGTAAAAGCAGAGCATCAACGGCCTGCTGGCACCCTTCAACCCTTAGCTATTCCTGAATGGAAATGGGATAAAATTGGTATGGATTTCATTACCGGTTTTCCCAGGACCAAGAGAGGGAATAATGCTATCTTCGTCGTTGTCGATCGTCTTTCCAAAGTAGCCCATTTCCTACCTGTTCGTGAGAGTATAACCGCTAGTCAATTGGCAGACTTATACATCTCCCGGATAGTGTCTCTCCATGGTGTTCCTTTGGAAATTAACTCGGATCGAGGAAGTCTTTTCACCTCTCGATTTTGGGAAAGTTTCCAACATGCTATGGGAACCCGTCTCTCCTTTAGCACCGCTTTCCACCCTCAGTCGAGTGGTCAAGTGGAACGCGTCAACCAGATTCTAGAAGACATGCTTGGAGCCTCTGTTATCTCATTCGGAATGGATTGGGAGAAGTGCCTTCCATTTGCCGAATTCGCTTACAACAACAGCTATCAATCTAGCTTGGGTAAAGCCCCTTTTGAAGTTCTCTATGGACGACGGTGTCGAACACCCCTTAACTGGTCAGAGACCGGGGAAAGACAATTCTTTGGCCCGGATATGATTCAGGAAGCAGAAGAGCAAGTTCGCATCGTTCGTGAAAAGTTGAAAACAGCCCAATCTCGTCAAAAGAGTCAATATGACCGAAAACATAAGGCTATGACTTTCGAGGTTGACGAGAAGGCTTATCTTCGGGTTACCCCTCTGAAGGGAACCCATCGTTTCGGTATCAAAGGCAAATTGGCTCCTCGTTACATTGGACCTTTTCGCATTCTCGCTAAACGAGGAGAAGTTGCCTACCAGTTGGAACTACCTCCGCACCTCTCCAGAGTCCACGATGTCTTCCACGTTTCCCAACTCAGGCGATGCTTCTCAGATCCTATCCGTGGAGTGGACTACGAAACGCTTGATCTCCAAGATAATCTTACATATCGAGAGTACCCCATTCGTATCCTCGATCAGGCCGAGCGTACCACTCGACGTCATAATATCAAGTTTCTCAAAGTACAATGGTCGCACCATTCTGAGGATGAAGCAACTTGGGAAAGGGAGGATCGTCTTCGACTTGAGTCTCCCGCCTTCTTTCCGGAGGAACCCAAATCTCGGGACGAGATTCTTTTGAGTGGGGGTGAGTTGTCACATCCTAGTTAGCCATGCATTAGAGTGTTGCATCATGTTTACTCTTTCATCAGAAACCTGAAATGGGGATGACAGAACCCCCAGTCCCCTCTGAAACCAATTAGGGTTTACTAAAAACTTTTTCAATGAACCTGAAATGCCCTTCTAAAATGCCCATCATTTTTTGTCTTGGTTCAGAACCCCTGCCAAAAGTGATGCACATTTAACTAGGCCATCTTAGGGTTTTTGAATTAAATCATAAATATTTGAATTTGGGCATTTAAAATTATATAAAATATTTAAATGCTCAAATATCTCCAAACTAAAATGTTTCATGTTGGAAATAATCCAACTATGGACCAGGAGTAGTTTGGTGATTTTAGGAGTTGCCTAAGTATTTTATTTAATTCAACAAAGTTGCAGAAGTATTAAAAAAACAGAAATGGAAAGAAATGGAAAAACTTACCTGACGCCTGCTTCCGGCCCACCTGTCGGCCCAGCCCAGCGCCGCTCCAGCGAGCTGCTTGCCGGCCAGGCAGGCAGGTAGGTGCCCGACGGCGACCGCAGCGCGCGCCACGCACCTGCTCGCCGCCTCGCCGCTCCCCGCGCCCGGTGATGTCGTGGATCAGCCTCCCTCGCTCCCCCGAACCCCCCAGACACCCCCTCCTCTCTCCAGCTCCTCCCCCTCGCGCTCCCCCGCCATGACCGACGCCACCATCGCCGTGCCTTCGTCGTAGCCATGCTTCCCGCCGCCCGTGCGTCCTCTCATCGTGTCCAGGAGCTCCGCCGCTGTCCACTCCATCGAGCAAGCCGAGCCCCGAGCGCTCGCAACGCCCGAGTCCACCGCAACGACCTCGCCCGAACCGCCGTCGCCGGAGATCCCCTTCAACGCCGTCGTCGCTCCGGTCCATCTCCGGCCGCACCGAGGGCTTCGTCGCACTCACTGTGAGCTTAGCCATCTTTCCCCCCCTCCTTTTCTTGCTCCCGAGCCGTGTAGCGACCTCCCGGAGCTCAACCGCACCCACGGCCATGGAGCTCGTCGCCGACGTGCTCCCGGTCAGCCTCCGACCACTCCACGGTATCCATCATACTCACCGTGTCACGTAGCACCTAGCTAGCTACTCCCCGCGCCTCACTGACCCCTCTAGCGTCAAGTTCGTCTTCGGCCAAACCCTGGTGGCCGCCAAAGTCGTCTCCGGCGCCAACTCCGGCCACCCCGACCCCAACGGACTCCACCAAGAGCTGCGGCTCGTCCTCAGCTCCACTCCGGTGGTCTCCGCGACCCATTTGGTGGCCGAAACAGCCAAAACCACTTCCGCCGCCGCGTCGGGCCCGCCGGCGGCTAAACGCCGGTGCAGCCGACCCGGGTTTGACCAGGGGTGGGCCCTGGTTGACTCCCCTGAGTCAATGACAGGTGGGGCCCAGCCCTGTTAATTAAACAGGTTTAGTTTTATTTAAACTTTAATTAAATTAATCACCCTGACACGCGGGACCCACTGTCAGGTTTGACCTGGACATGTTCCGTTGACCTGCTGACGTCACACTGACGTCAGGCTGACGCAATAATTGATTTTCTGGAATTAATCTAATATAGGAAATTCCAGAATATAGTTTAAACTTTAAAAATTCATAACTTTTATTCTGTAACTCCAAATCAGACAAATTATATATGAAAAATGATCAGAAAAATCCAATCTATCCATCTGTACTATTTTCATGCATGATTAAACAAGTTAACCTGATGTTTAATACAGAACAAGGAAAAACACTTTAAAGGGCCATGTTTGAGTTTGAAATTTGAATCTTTGATTCAAATTGGTTCAAACCCTTCTGGTCTTAGTTGCATTAGCCCAACACACTCATATTGCTATGTTTCATGCATGCATCATATTGATGCACATTGTTTGGTGATGGTTGTGTATCGGTGTTCTTTGCGGCAGGTTCTGCCTCCGAGGAGTATCGTGATTACCCTAACGAAGAACCGTATCAGTGGATCGAACCATCAGGCAAGCAACCAACCATTTGATCATATCGATACAATCCCATGTTCTCGCTCCTGCTCTCTTTTACTGCATTAAGACAACGCGTTTCAAACTGCTGTGTGCTACGGTAGTTGAACCCACTTCCTCTGCATGACCTGTCATTGCCACAGTAACTAGATGAAACCCACTAGCATGTGTAGGAGTTGATTGAGCCATATGTATGTGTTGTTCCTACCTTGCTATGTCTGCTATGCTTAGAGTCGTGTCAGGTCTGGTTCATCTGGGTGATGGGCTAGAGTGAAATGATTATGTCGGTAATGAGAGTGGTGTGGTGAACACGATTTGGTAAAGGTATCGATGAGAGGCCATGTAGGAGTACATGGTGGGTTGTTTCATTGAAGCCGACCTTAAGCACTGAGATCTGTATGTGTGATTTAAGAATCAGCTACTACCATGCATTGGGCCCGAAACCAATGGACCCTCTCGGCTTCTTATTCACCCTAGTTCTCCGTCCAGGAGTTGCAAGTAGTTTCTGGTGTTTGTAGCCTACTGGAGGCCGTGGACAGCGCTGACCGTAGGGGTGGGCTGTGATGCGGTAGGCACATGGCCGGGTGTACCGAATACCCGTTAGGTATCTCGGGAACCCTGTTCACATCGTTCGGGGCCGTATGGGAAACCTCGGCCGGACTCCCTACGGATGGAACCTGGATAGGCGATAAACCTGGACTGGAGGCTTAGGTGATTAGGTAGGTCGTGGCCGACACCCACGCTGGGCTTCCGCTTGAAGGTTGCCGAGTACATGTCGTGTAAACGACGGTAAGTGGTGAGAGCGTGTATGAAGAAGTACACCCCTGCAGGGTTATCATGATCTATTCTAATAGCGGCGTCCGCGGTAAAGGACTACTTGGTTGCCTATACAGTTCATAGACAAGTAAACGGAAACTACTAAAATACTCAAGATAAGTGTGAGTGCCGAGGAGGGCTCTTCCGCAGGAAGACGGAGGTGAATCCTCGGTAGTGTATTGAAGTGGTGAGTAGCGGACTCGTGTGCGCAAACCATTTCAAGTTGGAGTCTCGTAGATTAGCCTAGCCAAGAGTCAAAGCTGGCTTGCTGCAATAACTCCACCAACCCTTCTTGATAATATGCATGTATGTAGGATCTGATGTAAGTCTTGCTGAGTACCTTTGTACTCATGTTGCTATAATTTACATTTTTACAGAAGACGCTGCAACCCCTTCTGATGGGTTCTACGTAGACGTTGACATCAATGAGTAGGCTAAGGCCCAGGTGGTGATCTTGAGCTTGTGAAGGACCTCGTAGTATAGCTAGGCTTTCCAAGCCTCTTCTATTTTTCTAGTTGTCTGTACTCAGACAAGTTACTTCCGCTGCTAGTTTGTATGACTGTACGACTTGAATGCTGGGTCGTGTGACCCGTACCTTTGTGTATGTTATGTATGGCTCTCTGAGCCTTAAATAAAGTACTTGTGTCGTAGAGTCATGTTGTGATGCCTTGTTGTATTTGCACATATCGAGCATATTGTGTGTATGATTGAAATGCTTGGTATGTGTGGGATCTGACTATCTAGTTGTTTATCTTTAGTAGCCTCTCTTATCGGGAAATGTCTCCTAGTGTTACCGCTGAGCCATGGTAGCTTGCTACTGCTCTGGAACACTTAGGCTGGCCGGCATGTGTCCTTCTTCGTTCCGGTGTCTGTCCCTTCGGGGAAATGTCACGCATTGAGTACTGGAGTCCTGTTAGCCCGCTACAGCCCGGTTTACCGGAGTCCTGCTAGCCTAGTGCTACAGCCCGGACCCACTTGTTGATGACCGACACATTCGAAGCTGGGTCATGGATGCCTGTCCCTGTAAGTCTGTGCCACTTTGGGTTTACGCCTAGTCATGTCAGCCCGGGCTCCTTATCATATGGATGCTGGCGACACTATCATATACGTGAGCCAAAAGGCGCAAACGGTCCCGGGCAAAGGTAAGGCAACACCCGTGGGGATACCGTGCGTGAGGCCGCAAAGTGATATGAGGTGTTACCGGCTAGATCGATGTGACATCGAGTCGGGGTCCTGACACCATTAGTACAAGGCAACGATATTTTCCAAACATTACGATCATGTTCAAATCGCAAAGCATTGAGACAGACATTAAGTTGAAGCCAAGGGATTCAACAAGCATGACTTTATCCATGTGTTGATCCCTTGAGATTGCAACTCTACCTAGACCCAATACCTTACTTTTACCAGTGTCAGCAAATGTGATGTGGCTCTTGTTGGATGGACATAAGGTTGAGTCCATAAGAAGACTTCTTTTGCCAGTCATGTGATTTGTACACCCACTGTCAATAATCCATTCTGAAGACGCTGGTGTCGTACCCTACAATGCAGTTAGGGGGATAGGCTTCACCAAGAGCATTGTGAAGCAAAAACATTTGACGAACCAGTGGGTTATGAAAGTTTAGATCCAGGTTAGGACTAATAGGGAGAGTAGCAAGTGATTCAGGTACGAAGTACATAGTAAGACCATTTGGGCATTTGATCTTGCGCCCTACAAGATGTTTAAGGTCCCCAGCAATAGTGTCAGACGATTTTGGTTTTCTGCTGGAGACCTTTCCCTGCAAAAGAGAGTTAAGCTTTCTTAGCCACCCACATATTCAAGGGTGGCTTAGAAGCAATAAGTCTAAGTGCAGCATCTGAGAATTTTGGCTTTGAAGCCCTAGCAATCAGTCTTGCAGGCGGACAATAGTACTCATAAGAATAAGCAGAATAGTTCTTGGTCTTATGAACATGGCGGTTTGATGAACCGCTCTCATATTCATATGCCTGAGTATGGTTTCCCTGCAAAACATTTGCGTTAGTGCGACTCAGGTGAGTCTTCTGTCTGTATGAAGCCTTTGGACCGTATGAAGCCTTTGGTCTGAGGTTTGTCTTCTTCACGTGAGGTGTCATGATGACTTTCACAGGAAGACTCTCCAGACACCTTTTCGGAACCCAGATCTTCTTCATAGGCGGTCCATTCCTGCAGTTAGTACCAATGTACCTGGAAAATACTTCACCGTTCTGATTCTTAAACAGTATATAGTTTGCATCAAAGGATTCATCAATGATAATGGGGTTAGCACAAGTGAAGCCAGATAGATTGGATGGATCTACTGAAGGTTCCTTTGCAGCAACCCACATGGTTTTGGGGTACTGCTCAGGTTTCCAGTAAGAGCCATCTGCATTCATTTTCCTTACGAACCCTACACCCTCTTTCCTAGGGTTTCGGTTTAGAATCTGCTTTTTCAGGACATCACATAGCGTCTGATGCCCTTTAAGACTTTTGTACATCCCTGTTTCAAGCAATGTCTTCAACCTAGCATTCTCATCAGCAATAGCGGTGGTATCCTCAGCAGAGGGGTTAGTTACCACATCAACAGTTGAAGATATTGCAACAGCAGTAGCAGTAGAACATTCAGCAACAGAAATAGCATTATCATGCTCAATGCATTTAAGACATGGTGGTTCAAATCCTTCCTGAGCGGGACTGATATATTTGGCGCGAAGTGACTTGTTTTCCGTTTGAAGATCTTCATGAACCGCTCTCAATTTCTCAAGATCTTGCTTCCTTTGAAGATAATCATAGGAAAGCTTTTCATGAGTTGTTGAGAGAGTTTCATGACGACTTTCAAGTTCCTGATACTTACCGTGAAGATTTTTTATGTCTTCAATTAAGGATTCAGATCGAGTCATTTCAGCACCTAACAGATCATCGCTTCGGTCTAATAGTTTTTGAATATGTTCCATAGATTTCTGTTGTTCAGTTGCAATTTTAGCAAGTGTTTTGTAGCTAGGTTTTGAACCACAATCAGAGTCATCGTCACTAGATGTTTGATAGTGAGTAGTGCGTGTGTTTACCTTGGCATCGTTTTCCATGAAGCAGTAGGTAGAAGCGGAGTAGTCCTTGTCATTTGCATCGGTGTCGGTGATGAAGTCATTGTCTTCAGTGTTGAAGATGGACTTGGCAACGTATGTTGTAGCCAGACTTGCGACGCCTGAGTCGGATTCCTCCTCAGACTCCACCTCCGCCTCCTCAGAAGCAGACTCCTCCTCTGAATCCATTTCCTTGCCAACAAACGCACGTGCCTCGCCAGATGAGCTCTTCTTATGTGATGAAGACTTTGAGGAAGACTTGGAAGAAGACTTTGAGTATTTCTTCTTCTTCTTCTTGTCGTCAGAGTAATATTCCTTGCTCTTCTTCTTCTTTTTGTTCTCATTGTCCCACTATGGACACTCAGAGATGAAGTGGCCAAGTTTCTTGCACTTGTGACATGTTTTCTTCTTGTAGTCCTGAGCAGGAGCTTCATCATTCCTTGAACTTGATCGGGAAGACTTTCTGAAGCCTTTCTTCTTGGTGAATTTTTGGAACTTCTTGACAAGCATAGCAAGTTCCCTTCCAATGTCTTCAGGATCATCAGAACTGCTGTCAGATTCTTCTTCAGATGAGGAGGCAGCTTTTGCCTTCAAGGCACGAGTTCGCCCATAGTTTGGACCGTAGATATCTCTTTTCTCCGAAAGCTGAAACTCATGTGTGTTGAGCCTCTCAAGTATGTCAGACGGATCGAGTGTCTTGAAATCAGGACGTTCTTGAATCATCAGGGCCAGGATGTCAAACGAACTATCAAGTGATCTCAGCAGCGTCTTGACGACTTCGTGTTTGGTAATCTCAGTGGCGCCGAGGGCTTGAAGCTCATTTATGATGTCAGTGAGTCGGTCAAATGTGTGCTGGACATTCTCATTGTCATTTCGCTTGAAGCGGTTGAAGAGGTTGCGAAGGACACTGATTCTCTGATCTCTCTGGGTTGAGATGCCTTCATTGACCTTGGAGAGCCAGTCCCAGACCAGCTTGGATGTCTTCAAAGAACTCACACGGCCATACTGTCCTTTGGTCAGATGACCACAGATGATATTCTTGGCAGTAGAGTCCAGTTGAACGAATTTCTTGACATCAGCAGCAGTGACACCTTCTCCAGCCTTGGGAATGCCATTCTCGACGACATACCATAGGTCGACGTCAATGGCTTCAAGATGCATGCACATCTTATTCTTCCAGTAGGGATATTCAGTTCCATCGAAGACGGGGCACGCAGCGGAGACTTTAATTATCCATGCAGTCGACATAGCTAAAACTCCAGGTGGTTAAACCGAATCACACAGAACAAGGGAGCACCTTGCTCTGATACCAATTGAAAGTGCGTTATATCGACTAGAGGGGGGGTGAATAGGCGATTTTTATGAAAGTCTTCAGAACATAGAAGTTTTGAAGACAAACGATGAAATTAAACCTATTACCATGCAGCGGAAGGTAGACTACACTAGGCAAACCATAGTCAAGTATTCAATGAAGTGAAAGCACAAAGACTAATAGCAGCTAGGTAGTAAGGATCAGGTAGGAAGATATTGTGAAGCCAAACAGAACACGTAGTCACTCAGTGAAGACAAATGATAGTGCAAACATACAATGACTTCACAAGGAGTAACAGTCAGTAAAGTGAAGTGAAGATGAAACCAGTGACTCGTTGAAGACAATGATTTGTTGGACCAGTTCCAGTTGCTGTGACAATTGTACGTCTGGTTGGAGCGGCTAGGTATTTAAACCTTAGGACACACAGTCCCGGACACCCAGTCCTGAACACGCAGCTCAGGACACCCAGTCCTCACCGTATTCTCCTTGAGCTAAGGTCACATAGACCTCGCCCAATCACTCTGGTAAGTCTTCAAGGTAGACTCCCAAACCTTCACAGACATTGTTCACCGACAATCCACTATGTCTCTTGGATGCTCAGAACGCGACGCCTAACCGGCTGGAGGATGCACAGTCCTCAAGTGTAATAAGTCTGCAGATCACACAGACAAGAAGACTTAAGTGATGCCCAATTCTCTCTGGCTCTGGTGGTTAGGGCTTTATCCTTGCAAGGAATTCTATCTCAAAGGCTTCGAGGTGGGTTGCTCTCAAACGACAAAAGCCGTACTTTCAATCTGAGCAGCCAACCGTTTATGGTTGTAGGGGGTGGGCTATTTATAGCCACTTGGCAACCCGACCTGATTTGTCCGAAATGACCCTGGGTCACTAAGGAACTGACACGTGTTCCAATGGTCAGATTTCAAACTCACACAGCAACTTCACTTGGGCTACAAGCAAAGCTGACATCTCCGACTGTGGACAAGATTTGCTCTCATAGTCTTCACTCGAAGACATAGGTTTTTGGTTTAGGCATCACTTCAGTCATTCTGACTGGTTCTCTTGGACCCCACTTAATAGTACGGTGGTTCCTATGACTCAACACAAAAGAAAAAGAACTACGAAAGATCTAAGTCTTCGAGCTCCATAGGCTTAATATAGTGTCTTCTCTTGTCATAGTCTTCAATGTGAATATCTTCATATACCACCTTTGACTTCAATGTCTTCATACATTTTTAGGGGTCATCTCTGGTAGTAAAACCGAATCAATGAGGGACTTCTACCTGTGTTATCCTGCAATTCTCACAAACACATTAGTCCCTCAACTAGGTTTGTCGTCAATACTCCAAAACCAACTAGGGGTGGCACTAGATGCACTTACAAACCTTCAACGGTTCCGGACTCCGGTACGCAGCCTCCTTCCAAGAGGAGCAAGCCTACCGAGTCGGTTATCTCCGTCCAACCGGAGGCACCGGACAATTTACTGGAGGTGCTTAATGGCGCCTCCATCGACGAGGAGCACCGCACTATTATGAGTGCGGTGATCCAGAAGGTTCAGTCTGCCAAGAGCGGACTGATTGAAGCCTGTGCCAGCCTTCTAACAGGCTTCGAGGTAAGTAAAGAATATGTAAAAATATTACGGCATAGACAGTAGCCCCTAATGCTCTGCTCGGCGTTCGAAAAGAAAAGCTGAATAGAGGATCTAATAACATTCGAGGGAGTCTAACATAATCAAGTCAATCTGCGTATGCAGGCTTCGCTGCTAGCCTCCGCCACACTGACTGCGGAGGTGGATACGCTGAAGCAAAACCTCGCGCGGTCCGAGAACAAGCTCGGCCATGCCAAGAGGCAACTCGAGGAGAAGGAAGGTAAGTAATACCTTACGCAAGTATATAGAGAAGATGTGGTTGCAAAAATGACAGGATCAACATGCTATTATAGGGGCCACGACCGAGGTGGCAACCCTTAAGAAAGCGCTGTCTGAGGCCGAAAACAGAGCGGCCGTGGAGCGCACAGAGAGAGGGAAGCAGGAGGAGCGGGTGGAGGAGGTGCAGAAAGAGCTCCAGGCTCTCGTGAAAAAACACTAGAGTTTGGAGCTTGACTCGAAGACGCAAGCGTCCGAGCTTGCGGCAGCCCTCGAAAGTGCGAAGTCTGCCAAGGCCAAAGCCCAGAAAGCCCTTCAAGAAATTGGAGATATGAAGAAGATAGCAGCGGGTAAGGCATTCATTATGCGAAGCAAGCACGTGAAAGTGAATTACTTGTTACTTACCCGAGTCCGGAGCTCTCCAGGAGCATTCGCAGATTTGCCTCGTAGTGCGTCTGATGCCGCCACCTACTACCGAGCCGAGGAGGGGAGCTCGACAGAGAAGGTGTTCTGGTCTCAGTATGCTGAGGCCGGACACCTGGTGCCTTTGAGCGACCAGCTGAAGCAAATGGTTGAGCTCCACAAGGTGGCCGAACATGCCATAAAGGGCCTCATAGTTCGGCTTTGGCCTGGAGAGGCTCTGCCTGGGAGCTACTTCGGTCTGGTGAGGCGGCTGGTGGATGCCTGTCCACGGCTTGAAGTAATCAAGCGCTCCGTCTGCATCGAAGGTGCCCGTAGGGCGCTTGCCCGTGCTAAAGTGCACTGGGGCAACATGGATGCGGAGAAGCTGGTGAAGGACAGGCCACCACCGGGCAAGGAGCATCGCGTCCCGGAAGTGTATTATGAGGGCATCCTGAAGGGTGCCCGCCTTATAGCCGATGAATGCTCCAAAAATGTAATATTTGAGTAAACTCGCATTTGTGATCCTGTACGCTGAAAACTTGTTCATATGCGCTGAGCAATGCTTTTTAATTTAAAATATTACCTTCTGTGCGACCGTTTATCAAATTTGAGAGATGGCGAGTCGTCAGCTTCTGCCCCCATGCCGCAAGTGCTGGGGTGTTCAGGATAAGCATGAGCGCTCTTTTTCCCATTCTTGGGTCCTTCGAGGGAGGCGCTCAACACAACGAACAAGGCAATTGGACTATAATGCTTGTACACTCTCACTTAGCCACAGAATTCTATAATTTTAAATTTTGCCGAAGCCCCTAGTGTTCGGAAGACCGAGTTCGGGGCGCTATCCACGCCTAGGCCGGACAAAGCCGACTCCTCGCTCTAAGCGGCATAAGTCTTCAGGGACTCGAAAACCTCTCGAATAGCGACCAGCTCTCGCCTCATCATGAAGGTCAGTTTTAGCTTTCTCTACAGAGGTGCTTAGCCCAGCTCAACTGGGGCACAATCGCAGTAGTTCTCCTAGTGCTACCTTAGCCGATATAACGGAACGTAAGGTACCAAAACATAGGAGCCGGGCAAACCCAACTATTGACCCAAGACATGATTCGGAGCCGATGCATATAATGCTATAAGTTCGGGGTGCCGCACTTGTGTAAGTGTTCGGACTTCTCACACCGTATTGTGGGGTACTTAAGCCCCTGGCGTATTGGCCATACCAAAGTGTACGGGTGCAACATGTCATTAATGAACATATATTCGTAAAAAAGAGTAATGCAATAATAGACGGAAGCTATGCATTGTTTATTTAAAAAAGCTGCGATCGAAGCAGAACGATACAAATACTGCAATAAGCAAAAGATGGGACTATTTAACATGTCCTTTCTAGGGGCAGGCTGCAGAATGTTATGTGAAACAGGTATACTGCTCGTTATAGAGACCACCTTAGAGTTCCATAGTGCGGCGTAGTTTTCTGCTTCCCTAGTTGTATCGTTTGTGCGGCAATTGTACTGTCGGACAAGCCTTCTGAAGAATGGAGTCCTGAAAATAAGAGAAAATTAAGAAATCGACAGCCCCTAGTGCGGTTTAAGCCGCATTTCGGGCGTGCCGTGATGGTGCCCCTCCCCCCTGTGCCCATGGTATTTCCAGACCGTAGTTATGTATGCACAACACTGGTTTCACAAGTTTGCGAGGGCTGGGGTTGGGGCTGCATTGCTATGCTTGCTCTGAACATGCCAGGCGGTCTTGTTGTAGGTTACTTCGGGCGCGCTTGACGGTGTCCAGACATTTAATGGCCGGACTGGAGAATTGCCTTAAGAGGCTGCTTTGTATTTCCGCTGCGATAGCCGCCATATGCTCCTCCGTTCGGAGAGAGCGTTCGGTGTTTCCATTGACCGTGATGACGCCTCGAGGGCCTGGCATCTTGAGCTTGAGGTATGCATAGTGTAGCACCGCATTGAACTTGGCGAATGCGGTTCGCCCGAGCAGTGTGTGATAGCCACTGCAGAATGGGACTATGTCGAAGATTAACTCCTCGCTTCGGAAATTATCCGGAGATCCAAAGACCACTTCAAGTGTAACTGAGCCTGTACAGTTGGCCTCTACACCTGGTATGACGCCTTTAAAGGTCGTTTTAGTGGGTTTAATCCTCGAGGGATCGATGCCCATTTTCCGCACTGTATCCTGGTAAAGTAGGTTCAGGCTGCTACCGTCGTCCATAAGGACTCTAGTGGGGTGAAATCCGTCAATAATTGGGTTTAGAACCAATGCGGTGAATCCGCCATGACGGGTGCTAGTGGGGTGGTCCCTTCGATCAAAAGTGATCGGGTAGGAAGACCATGGGTTGAACTTTGGGGCGACTGGCTCCATCGCGTATACGTCCCTTAGCGCATGCTTCCGCTCCCTCTTGGGGATGTGGGTTGCGTATATCATGTTCACCGTCCGCACTTGTGGGGGAAAACCTTTCTGTCCACTGTTGTTCGGCAGCCAGGGCTCCTCCTCCTCATCGGTATGCAGCAACTTGTCTCTGCTTTCGGCATTTAACTTGCCTGCCTGCTTGAACACCCAACAATCCTATTGGTGTGATTGGCTGGTTTTTCGGGGGTGCCATGTATCTGGCAAGAGCGGTCGAGTATTCGATGCAAACTAGATGGGCCCGGAGTATTTCTTTTGAATGGCTTTTTCCGCTGATCAGGTTTAGAGCCTCTGAATCCGGCATTAACTGTCGTATCCTCAGCATTGTCGCCATTAATGCAGTGCTTTTGCTTGTTGCGACGTGACCAGCCACTGCTGTCCTTGGTATCCGAATTACCAGGGCTCTTGGTCATGTTATTGCTGCGAGCTACCAGCTGTCTTCTCCCGCGCAAAAGCGGGTCATAAGTGTCATGAGGGCTGCCATAGATTTCGGCTTTTCCTATCCTAGGTGCCGTGCAAGCCACTCGTCGCGGATGTTATGCTTGAAGGCTGCTAGGGCCTCTGCGTCCGGACAGTCGACGATTTGATTTTTCTTGGTTAGGAACCGTGTCCAGAATTGTCTGGCCGATTCCTCTGGCTGCTGAATTATGTGGCTAAGGTCATCGGCGTCTGGTGGTCGCACATAAGTGCCCTAGAAATTGTCGAGGAATGCGGCTTCCAGGTCCTCCCAACAACCAATTGATTCTGCTGGCAAGCTATTAAGACAATGCCGAGCTGGTCCTTTAAGCTTGAGTGGGAGGTATTTGATGGCGTGTAGGTCATCATCACGGGCCATGTGGATATGAAGGAGATAGTCCTCGATCCATACCGCAGGATCTGTGGTGCCATCATATGATTCAATGTTCACGGGTTTGAAACCCCCAGCCATAGTGGGTGTGCGGCGCCTCTGTATTGGGCTATATCACAACGAAGCTCAAACGAGCTTTGTCTACTGTGTTCGGCCCGGCCGGATTGACTGTATCCAGAGTGACGATTACCGTCTCGTGTCGTGGGGTGCCCACGTGATCCGTAGATCAATATTTTTTGTCTTGCCTTGTCCTCCAATATATCTCGCAGGTCTGGCGCATTTTCCCGTGCCTTGGTATTTTTGGAGCGGCGCCGGGGTGCGACTTGAGTGGAGGGCCGAGAGGCTTCTCTGTCGCGGTCACGGGGTGGCCGATCGGCCGCATCATGCGCTGGTGATGTAGGTTTAGGTGCTTCCTCCTATAGTCGGGGTAGCAACCTGCGCTTTGGGTAGCTCTTGGAGGGGCGTTCGAGTTCATACTCTTCGGCCGCAAGGACTTCAGTCCATCTATCGGCTAGCAAATCTTGATCAGCTCTAAGCTGTTGCTATTTTTTCTTAAGGCTGCTCGCCGTGGCCATAAGCCTGTGTTTGAAACGCTCTTGTTCGACGGGATCCTCCGGCACGACAAATTCATCGTCGTCGAGGCTTGCCTCGTCTTCACAGGGAGGCATATAATTATCGTCCTCAACCTCTCTGTCTGTCGCTCTCTCATGAGGGCTGGCTTCTCCATCCTCCTGTGCCGAATCTTGCTGGAGGTGGTTGTCTTCGGCACTGTCCGGGGTGTTATTATCTCCCGTGCCGGAATCACCGTTTTTGCTTTGGCAAGATTTAGCGCGGCGCCGCTCACGCCGACGCTTAGGCTGCTTCTTGGAGGGGTCATCCTCCACTGTTCCATCGCCATTGCCTTCTTTTGGGGTGTCCACCATGTATATATCATATGACGAGGTGGCTTTCCAGTGCCCTATAGGCGCTGGTTCTTGATCATCTCCTGCATCGGCATCCATACCGTCGATGTCTTCCGAGTCGAAGTCGAGCATGTCGGTTAAATCATCGACAGTGGCTACGAAGTGGGTGGTGGGTGGGCTTTGAATTTCTTCATCAGCCGCATCCCAACCTTGCTGACCGTAGTCCGGCTAGGGCTCTCCTGATAAAGAGAGAGACTTTAGTGAATTCAGAATATCACCGAAGGGTGAGTGCTAAAAGATGTCCGTGGCGGTGAACTCCATGATCGGCGCCCAATCGGGTTCGATCGGTAGGGGCGCGGAGGGCTCGGAGTCTGGAGAGGAGTCCGGCTCCTTGGAGTCACGGGCTTCGCAGAGAATAGGGCTGGTATTCAGCTCGATCGCCATAGAGATTGCAGCCCCCGAGGCGATGTCCAACCACCCATCCTCGATTGGCGCAGTTGGCTCCAAATTAACGGTCGGAGCTGATGCGAGTGCGGCCTCCAGGGCACTGTTCGGCGGCAGAGCTAGATCATGCCCATCGTGACAGTGCGGCGCGCTCAGCTGCGGCTCGAATCTGTCGAAGATCAAGTCTCCGCAGAGGTCCGCTGTGTAGTTTAAACTTCCAAATCTGACCTGACGGCCAGGGGCGTAGCTTTCGATCTGCTCTAGATGGCCAAACGAATTGGCCCGCACTGCAAAGCCGCCAAATACGAAGATCTGTCCGGGGAGAAAAGTCTCACCCTGGACCGCATCGTCGTTGATGATCGGAGGAGCCATTGGGCCTAAAAGTGACGACACAGAGGAACTCTCAATGAAAGCACCAATGTCGGTGTCAAAACCGGCGGATCTCGGGTAGGGGGTCCCGAACTGTGCGTCTAGGCGGATGGTAACAGGAGACGAGGGACACAATGTTTCACCCAGGTTCGGGCCCTCTTGATGGAGGTAAAACCCTACGTCTTGCTTGATTAATATTGATGATATGGGTAGTACAAGAGTAGATCTACCATGAGATCAGAGAGGCTAAACCCTAGAAGCTAGCCTATGGTATGATTGTTGTTCGTCCTACGGACTAAAACCCTCCGGTTTATATAGACACCGGAGAGGGCTAGGGTTACACAGAGTCGGTTACAATGGTAGGATATCTACATATCCGTATTGCCATGCTTGCCTTCCACGCCAAGGAAAGTCCCTTCCAGACACGGGACGACGACTTCAATCTTGTATCTTCATAGTCCAGGAGTCTGGCCGAAGGTATAGTCCGGCTATCCGGACACCCCCTAATCCAGGACTCCCTCAATCTCTCTATGTAATCGAGTTCGTGAGCTATATATAATAAAGATTAGTGTTGAGTCAAGGGTTTGATTATTTTGCCATGATCTTGGGCGAATAAAAGAAAGAGAAAAAAGGAATAAAAAGAAACAAAAGTTCATATTGATCTTATTGAGAGTAATGACTTCACATAGGAAGAGTATGATGATTAAAAGTTGTTGGGAGTTGGCAGACATAGCTTTGGTCATTGTTGCAATTAATAGGAAGTAATAAGGAAATAGAGGTTTTCACATATAGATATATTATCATTGACATCTTTTATGATTGGGAGCACTCATTAAAATATGACATGCTAAAGAGTTGATGTTGGACAAGGAAGACAACGTAATGAGTTATGTCTTTCTTATATCTGAGATAAAGTATGTTGTCATGGATCATCTAACTTGTTGAGCTTGCCTTTCCCCCTCATGCTAGCAAAATTCTCAGCACCAAGTAGAAATACTACTTGTGCTTCCAAATATCCTTAAACCAGTTTTGCCATGAGAGTCCACCATATCTACATATGTATTGAGTAAGATCCTTCAAGTAAGTTGTCATCGGTGCAAAGCAATAAAAATTGCTCTAAATATGTATGATTGATTGGTATGGGAGAAATAAGCTTTATATGATCTTGTGATGTGGAAGTAATAAAAGCGACGGACTGCATATAAAGGTTCATATCACAAGGGGCAATATAAAGTGACGTTCTTTCTCATTGAGATTTTATATATCCAACCCTAAAAGCGCATGGCAACCTCTGCTTCCCTCTGCGAAGGGCCTATCCTTTATTATTATCTTCTACCTTATGCTAGAGTCATGGTGATCTTCACCTTTTCTTTTTCATTTTATCCTTTGGCAAGCTCAGCATGTTGGAAAGAACATGATATATATATATATCTAATTGGATGTAGGGGAGCATGAACCATTATTGTTGACATTACCCTTGATGTAAAAGGTTGTGGGGCAAAACTATAAGCCCCTATCTTTCTCTGTGTCCGATTAAAACTCTGTAACCACAAGTATCGCATGAGTGTTAGCAATTATGAAGGACTAAATGATAGTTGAGTATGTGGACTTGCTTTTTAGCTCTGACATAGACTCTTTCCGATGTTATGATAAATTGCAATTGCTTCAATGACTCAGATTATAGTTTGTCGGAGACCAATAAGGTTTATGATTTATACTCTTGCATTGTGAATAGATCATCACTTGAACATAAGTAATCATATGAAAAAATCTATATATGTTGTTGTTATGAGAATAATCATGATGCCTTCATGTCCGTATTTTATTTTTATCGATGCCTCTACCTCTAAACATGAGGACATATTTATTGTTATCGGCTTTTCGCTTGAGGACAAGCGAGGTCTAAGCTTGGGGGAGTTGATATGTCCATTTTGCATCATGCTTTTATATCGATATTTATCGCATTATGGACTGTTATTTCACTCTATATCACAATACTTATGGTTATTCTCTCTTATTTTACAGGGTTTACATAAAGAGGGAGAATGCCGGCAGCTAGAATTCTGGTCTGGAAAAGGAGCAAATATTAGAGACCTATTTTGTGCAACTCCAAAAGTCCTAAAACTCCACGGAACGTCTTAAAATAAATAAAGAAAAATTCATGCCAAAGATGAAGGCCAGGGGGCCCACACCCTCCTCACGAGGGTGGGGGGCGCCCCCCCTAGGGCGCACCCCCTACCTCGTGGGCCCACTGGTGGCTCTCCGATGCCCATCTTCGGGACAAGACTCCACCGCCACGAGGCGGAACCTTGGCGGATCCAATGTAGAGCTCCGGCAGAGCTGTTCTGCCGGGGAAACTTCCCTCCGGGAGGGGGAAATCATCACCATCGTCATCACCAACACTCCTCTCATCGGGAGAGGGAAATCTCCATCAACATCTTCACCAGCACCATCTCATCTCCAAATCCTAGTTCATCTCTTGTATCCAATTCTTGTCTCAAAGTCCGGGATTGGTGCTAGTAGGTTGCTAGTAGTGTTGATTACTCCTTGTAGTTGATGCTAGTTGGTTTATTTGGTGGAAGATCATATGTTCAGATCCTATATGCATATTATTACCCCTCTAATTATGAACACGATATGCTTTGTGAGTACTTACGTTCGTTCCTGAGAACAAGGGAGAAGTCTTGCTATGAGTAGTCATGTGAATTTGGTATTCGTTGGATATTTTGATAAGATGTATGTTGTCTAGCCTCTAGTGGTGTTATGTGAACGTCGACTACATAACACTTCACCATTATTTGGGCCTAGAGGAAGGCATTGGGAAGTAATAAGTAGATGATGGGTTGCTAGAGTGACAGAAGCTTAAACCCTAGTTTATGTGTTGCTTCGTAAGGGGCTGATTTGGATCCATATGTTTCATGCTATGGTTAGGTTTACCTTAATACTTTTGTTGTAGTTGCAGATGCTTGCAATAGAGGTTAATAATAAGTGGGATGCTTGTTTAAGTAAGAACAGCACCCAAGCACCGGTCCACCCACATATCAACTTATCAAAGTATCGGACGCAAATCATATCAACGTGATGAAAACTAGCTTGACGATATTCCCATGTGTCCTCGGGAGCGCTTTTCCTATTATAAGAGTTTGTTCCGGCTTGTCCTTTGCTACAAAAGGATTGGGCCACCTGGCTGCACTTCATTCACTTTTGTTACTTGTTGCTCGTTACAATCTATCTTATCACAAAACTATCTCTTACCACTTATTTCAGTACTTGCAGAGAATACTTTGCTGAAAACCGCTTATCATTTCCTTCTGCTCCTCGTTGGGTTCGACACTCTTACTTATCGAAAGGACTACAATAGATCCCCTATACTTGTGGGTCATCAGACCCTCCCAAGGGTACAAGATCATAGCTGAGGTAACAAGCTACTCGTCGAAGTCCAAGCGGTACTACTAGTGAGACAGATGTCTCACCTGCAAAACATAAATAAAGCAAACATGAGTACAAAGGTACTCAGCAAGACTTACATCAGATCCTATCATACATGCATTTGTATCAAGAAGGTAATGTGGGGTTTAGTTGCAGCAAGCCAGCTTTGACTCAGTGGCTATCCTGTTCTACGACTACGAGAAACTTCTTTGAGGTGAGGCAACGCACACGATTCCACTAATCACCACATCAATACACTACTATGGATTCATCCACATCTCTCTACGAGAAGGCCATCCATAGCACTCACACTTGCCTTGAGCTTTTTAGAGTATCCACTTTAAGTTGTCTATGTACCACGTAAGCATCCAAGAAGTCCATAACCGAGGACACGGCTATTCGAATAGATCATGATAACCCTGTAGGGGTGTACTTCTTCACACACGCTCTCACCACTTATCACCATGTACACGTCATGTATCTCGGCAACCATCAAGCGGAAGCCTAGCGAGGGTGTTGGCCACGACCTGACTAACCACACAAGACTCTAGTCTAGGTTTATCGCCTATTTGGGTTCCATCCGCAAGGAGATCCGGCCAGGGTTTCGCTCATGGCCCCACACGATGTGTGCAGGGTTCCCGAGCCCACCATCCGGGTGCCACTCGGTACATCGGGACACGTGTGCCTAGTCTGTCCCAAGTCCACCCTGCCGGGTGCCACTCGGTAGAAAAATAGCACTACCTACAAACACGAGAAACTAGTTGCAACTCGTGGACAGAGATCAAGTTGGCTAATAAGTCGAGAGGGGTCGAGTTACCGGAACCCAATGTGTTGGAGTAGCTAGACATTGGACAACATACACAGAACTTAGTGCTTAAGGGTGGTTCCAGTGAGATAACCCACCATGTACTCCTACATGGCCTCTCGCTGCTACCTGTACCAAATCGTGTTCACACACTTAGCTCTCAGCATCAGAACATATCATAACACTCCAATCCATTCCCAAGAAATCATACCTGACACAACTCTAAGCAATAGCAGGCATGGTATGGTAGGAACACAACATGGCTCATTCAACTCCTACACATGGTAGTGGGTTTCAACTATTTACTGTGGCAATGACAGGTCATACAAAGGAATGGGTTCAACTACCGCAGCATAAAGTAGCAGTTGAATCGTTGTTGTACTAATGCAATAAAAGAGAGCAGGAGCGAGAGAGTGGGATTGTATCGGAATGAACAAGGGGGTTTGCTTGCCTGGTAGATCAACAAGGGGGCACTGCTCCATTGACAGGTACTCTGGATCGGTCTCCGGAGCAGGACCTATCGAGAAGGAACATTGTCGGCAATCAAAACACAAGCATATGCAACAATATGATCCATGAACATGGCATGAAGATGTGATGTTGTTTGTGTTAATGCATCTAGCATTCATTTGCATGCAGTCCATTTGAACCAAAGATTCAAATGCAACTCCAAATAAGCCTTTATAAATGCCATTCATGTGTTTTCTCATATACAGCATGTATAAGTTCGTTTGTCATGCATGAAACTAGTCTAGATGGATAGATTGAATTTTTCTGATCATTTTTCATATATAGATTATTTCAATCTGAGCTACGGTTGAATTTCTATGAATTTTAGAAGTTTACATCATTTTCTGGATTTATTTAAAACCAGAAAATGAATAACTGCATCAGCACTGTGTCATGCCTGCGTCAGCAGGTCAGCGGCGCTGACTGGGTCAAACTTGACGTGTGGGTCCCATGTGTAAGTGTCTGTGGCTAATCCTAAATTAAATTAAACCTAAACTGGTTTAGTTAATGGGGTTGTCCCCACGCATCAGTGACCCAGGGTGGTCAAAACCTGGTCAGACGGGGTCAAACCCGGTCAACCAGGGCTAACCCCATCGGCGACTCGACGCCGGCGAGGCCTGACGCGGCGGCGGCCTGCGGGATTGCGTCTCCGGCGACCAAATGGGCCGCGGAGACCATCTCCGAGGAGCTGGTGCTCACGCGCATCCACTGGTGCCCTCTGTTTCACTGGAGGCGGCCTATATCGACGGCAGCGACCACTTGGGCGGCGGCCGGAGTTTGGCGGGGAGGGGAGATGGGGCTACGGTGCACGGCAGGGGCCGGGGTTGGTCGCGTTCGTCTCCTGGAGACGTGCTGACCATGGTGGTGTGCTCGGTTGCGACATGGCCGGTGGCGAGGTGCTACGGCCGTGGTGGGGAAAGGGAGCTACGGCGCGAGAACGGAGGAACAGGGAGAAGGAAATGGAGCAGAAGCTCACTACGGACTCGACGGGCTTGACGGCGAGCTCGGGGACGCACTAAAGACGACAGGGCGGCAAAGACGATCTCCGGTGGCCGGGGATGAAAAAGACGGCGGTGACGGTGTTCCAGGGCCTCCGCGGTGCGTGGCTCGATGGACACAAAGTAGGTGTCGTGGCGGAGCTTGCAGACATGGAGAGAGGGCGAGGGGGAGGCGGTAGCTATGAAGGCGACCAATTGCGGCAGCGGTAGCGCTCGGGCACGGTGAGAGAGAGCGAGGGAGAGGAGGGGAGGCCACGGGAGAGAGGGAGAGAGGTGCGGGGCGGCACGTGGCGTCTCCAAAGAGACGCGGGAGGAAGTAGAGAGGCAGGAGGTGCCCGGGCGCGTGGCCGCGCGCGCCGGGCGCGTGCCCCTGACCTCCTGGCGCGAGGAAGGGGATGACTGGCGTGGCCAGCTGGCTGGGCCGGCCTGCTGGGTCGCACAGTGCCAGGCCGCAGGTAGGTCCAGGTAAGGTTTTTTCCTTTTTTGTTTTTCTTTTATATTTTCTGACATTTGTTCTATTTAGTAAAATAGTAAATCAACTTATTTTATTCTGTAAATTTTAGTAGGGACTAGTTGGACAACTCCAAAGCCCCTCACCAAAATTGAGAAATATTGGACAATATTTTGTATATATAAAAATATTTATACAATGCAAATAAATACTGGATTAATTCCAAATGACCAAAATAAATATTTATGAGCTCCTAAAAATATTTGTTTGAATTTTACCTCTGACCAATATTTTCAGAGAGCAACATGAACATTTTCTTGGACCTTTTTGGAGCAATTTTTATCTGGGTCATTTCCAGAAATGAATTCTGAGGGTTTCACAAATCCCCATTTCAAATTTAAATGAAGTTTAAACATGATGCACAAATGACTAGCTAGTCTAGGTCATACCAGAACTAGGGATGTGACAACTCGCCCCCACTCGGAAGAATCTCGTCCCGAGATTCAGGAGTCGGCGGAAAGAAAGTGGGGTACTCAAGTCGAAGACGATCTTCTCGCTCCCAGGTAGCTTCTCTCTCGGAATGATGAGACCACTAAACCTTGAGAAACTTGATGTTATGACGCCGGGTGACACGCTCTGCTTGATCAAGGATGCAAATAGGGTACTCCCGATATGTGAGGTTATCTTGGAGATCAAGCGTTTCGTGGTCCACTCCGCGGATGGGATGCGAGAAGCAACGCCTGAGTTGAGAGACGTGGAAGACATCATGTACTCAGGAAAGATGTGGGGGTAGTTCCAATTGGTAGGCAACCTCTCCTCGTTTAGCGAGAATGCGAAAAGGACCAATGTAACGAGGAGCCAACTTGCCTTAATACCGAAACGATGGGTACCCTTCAAAGGGGTAACCCAAAGGTAAGCTTTGTCGCCAACTTCATAAGCCACTTATGATGGCGGTCATACTGGCTCTTTTGACAAGATTGGGCTGTTTTCAAATTCTCACGAATGACGCGAACTTGTTCTTCTACCTCCTGGATCATATCCAGTCCAAAGAATTGTCTTCCACCGGTGTCTAACCAGTTCAAAGGTGTTCGAAATCTTCGTCCATACAGAACCTCAAAATGAGCTTTCTTGAGGCTGGATTGGTAGCTATTGTTATAAGCAAACTCGGCGAAGGGAAGATACTTCTCCCAATCCATACCGAATGAGATAACACAAGCTCTAAGCATGACTTCAAGAATTTGGTTGACCCTTTCCACCTGACCAGTTGACTGAGGGTGGAAAGTGGTACTGAAAGAAAGATGGGTGCCCATGGCAGTTTGGAAACTCTCCCAGAAATGAGATGTGAAAAGACTACCACAGTCTAAATTGATATTTAGTGGATCACCATGAAGTGACACTATTCGAGAAATATATAAGTTAGCGAGCTGACTAGCAGTGATACTCTCTCGAACAGGTAGGAAGTGAGCCACTTTGGAAAGACGATCAATGACTACGAAGATAGCATTATTCCCTCTCTTGGTCCTGGGAAAGCCGGTGATGAAGTCCATACCAACTTTATCCCATTTCCACTCAGGAATAGCTAAAGGCTGAAGGGTGCCAGCAGGCCTTTGATGCTCTGCCTTAACGCGACGACAACGTCATAGTTAGCAATGAACTTAGCAATTTCTCTCTTCATCCTAGTCCACCAGAACCTCTAGCGTAGGTCCTGATACATCTTAGTACTGCCGGGATGAATCGTGAGGTGAGATTCATGAGCCTCCTTAAGGATCAGTTGCCCAAGATGTTGCTTCTTGGGAACCACCAGATGGTTCTCGAAGAGAACAACACCTCGATCATCTATAGAGAAACTACCAGCAATACCCTTGGCATTGTTTCTCCTGATCCGGGTAATCCCCGTATCATGCTTCTGGGCTTCTATGATATGAACCACAAGAGTAGGCTTCACCACCAAGGTAGAAAGGAATCCTTGAGGAGCAATGTGAAGGTTAATCTTACAGAATTCCTCATGGAGAAGTGGTTGGCCCTGCTGCAACATGAGATTGTTGCAATAGGACTTATGACTTAGCGCATCAGCCATGACATTGCCCTTAACTGGGGTGTATGTAATACCTAAGTCATAGTCTGAGATCAACTCCAACCAACGTCTTTCCCTAAGGTTCAAATATGGTTGGGTGAAAATATACTTGAGACTCTGGTGATCGGTGTAAATCTCGCAACATTTACCAAGAAGGTAATGTCGCCATGTCTTAAGTGCATAGACTATGGCTGCAAGCTCTAGATCATGTGTAGGGTAATTATCCTCATGTGGATGCAACTGTCGAGATGCATAGGCAATCACATGACGATCCTGCATAAGGATGCAACCTAGTCCCTGTCGTGAGGAATCACAATTGATAACAAAGTCCTTAGTGAAATATGGTGGCACAAGTATGGGAGCAGAAGTCAGGCGTCTTTTCAGTTCCTGAAAACTGTACTCACACTGTGGTGACCACTCAAACTTTTTATCTTTCTTGAGAAGTTCCATGAGAGGTTTGGCCACTTTGGAGAAGTTCTCAACGAAGCGGAGACAATAATTGGCTAGACCAAGGAAACTCCTAACTTGCTTAACTATTTCAGGTGGAGTCCAATCAAGAACGGCCTGAACTCTCTCGGGATTGACAGCAATGCCCTTACCAGATATCATGTGGCCTAGGTAGGTCACTTCTGGCAACCAAAATTCGCACTTGGAGAACTTGGCATAAAGGGGGTGCTCTCTGAGTTTCTCTAACACAAGTCTAAGATGTTCGGCATGCTCTTCCTCGTTCTTCGAGTAAATAAGGATATCATCGAGGTAAACCACGACGAACTTATCTAAGTACTCCATGAAGATCGAGTTCCTCAAGCGGGAGAAAGTAGCTGGTGCATTGGTTAGACCAAAGGACATGAAGGTGTACTCGTACTGGCTATAACGAGTGACAAAAGTCGTCTTAGGAATGTCCCCATTTCTGTTCTTGATTTGGTGGTAGCCTAACCTCAAATCCATCTTTGAAAAGACCGAGGATCTAGCGAGCTAATCATACAGGTCATTGATCCTGGGGAGCAGATACTTGTTCTTGATCGTGACCAAATTAACAGGACGATAATCTACAACCATCCAGTCCGTACCATCCTTCTTCTTGACGAAGAGGATGGGGCAAGCCCAGGGAGAAGAACTAGGACGGATGAAACCCTTTTGCAAGGATTCATCGAGTTGTTTCTTAAGCTCAGCTAGTTCTAAGGGTGTTATCTTGTAAGGTCTCCTAGAGATTGGGGCGGTTCCTAGGATAAGATCTATGACAAAATCTACATCTCTGTCAGGCGGAATACCTGGCAGTTCCTCTGGAAAGACATCCGGAAAGTCACGGAGTACTGGATATCTTCAAGGTCTGGGAGAGGGCTGGCATTAAGAGAGTAGAGTTGACGCTTTGCAACTCTGGAGGAGACAGTGACTATCTTGCCAGATGAGTGTGTAAGCTAAACAGACCTGGTGAAACAATCAATCTTGGCATGATGAGCTATCATCCAGTCCATACCCAAGATGATGTTAATATCTGAAGACTGGAGGGCTACAAGTGATGCAAGGAATACAAGTCTGTCAACAAGGATTTCATTACCATGGCTTATTCTGGTAGTTTGCCATCTAGACCCTGGAGTTTGGATTTCAAGTGGAGCTGGCATATCACAAAATGACATGTCGTGCAAACGAGCATAGCCTTCAGAGATGAAGGAGTGAGATGCTCCGGTATCGAACAGAACCGAAGCTCGATGACAGTTGACAAGGAGTGTACCAAGAACGACATCCGGATCATCATAAGCGTCTTTAGCTAAGACGTGATGCACACATCCACGTTCAGTGGGAGCTGACTTGACGCTAAACACCTTGCGTGATGGCTTACCACGGCCAACAGACTTCTCAGGCAGGGGTGGAGCATAGTTGGTTTGAGAGCAGTCACGGGCATAGTGTCCTGGCTCTCCGCATGTGAAACAAGTCCCTGAGGTAGGACGTGGACCCGCATTGACAAGCGGTCTACCAATAGGCCTCGGTAGAGCATACTGCTGAACTGGGTGAGGCGCCACATAAGAGGGCCTCGGTGAATAACCGGGTGGAAGAGCGGAGTTCGGAACCCAAATCCGACGCTTCTGAGAACTAGAACCGAAGGAAGAACCCAAATCACGGGTGTGCTTATGAGACTCCTCGTAAGTGAGTTGAGCTATCTCTGCGTTAATGGCCTTGTTCACAAGAGCCTGGAATGTATTGCAATGATGCAAGTGGAGATCACGACGCAACTTGGGGTTGAGACCCTTCCAAAACCTAGCCTGCTTCTTGGCGTATGTGGACACCTCCTCTGTAGCATAGCCGTCAAGGTTCTCAAACTCTCTACTGTAAGCATCAACTGCCACCTTATCCTGGGTGAAACTATAGAACTCTTCTCTCTTGTGGTCAATGAGGGCTTGAGGAATGTGATGCTCGCGAAAAGCCTCAGTGAAATCTCTCCAGGTGGGTATCTGGCCAGCTGGAAGAATAGCCTCATAGTTCTGCCACCAAAGACTAGCAGGTCCTTCCAAGTGATATGCAGCATAGGTGACCTTGTCACCTTCAGCTACGCTCGCGGAATGCAGCTTGTGTGCGATACTACGGAGCCAGTCATCTGCATCAAGTGGTTCAATGGAATGATGGAAGGTAGGTGGTTTCAAACCAATGAAATCATAGATGGTCGCTGACTCTTTGCACTGGGGTGCGGTGTTCTTCTCAATACGTGCTAACAAGCGGTTAGACTCACGCTTGTTCCTCTCCATCTCTAACATGAACTCTACCAACGAAGACTGGTCGGGAGGATCCTCATCCCTACCATCTCCGTGGTTCCGGCTACGAGCAACAAAACTTCGATTAACTGACGACATCCTGAAGAACCAACCAAGGAAACAAGGATGGATTCAGCACCTACTATAGGACGCAGAAGGTAGCACAAGAAATTAGTATCTCTCAAACTCCTAGGACAATTCCGGTAGTATAATGGCAGTAAAATGCTCAAAATGAGACATTCTGCAAAAGACGGGGCAGCACCAAACTCAACATCATCACTCAAGGTTCTGTGATAGTACTAAACAGACTACACTGGAAGTACTCGAAAGCTGGAATATGACTCTGATCAACCAATCCTAAGAGAGTACAGAGTAGTAACTCGTGATCCTGATAGATGGAAGAGAAGGCCTAGTTCCTTAACCCCGTAGGAAGGTAGGATGACTCAGATCAGAATGCATAAGGTATAAGGAGTAAAAAGAGCCTTACGTTCCCTTCCACAATCAATTCCTCAACTTTGACCAGGTTGGCTTGGTAATCCCACAGGCAGTCAGGCTCTGATACCAAAGCTGTCAGGACCCCGATTCTAAAGTCACACCGATCTAGCATGTAACACGTCATATCACTTTGCGGCCTCACGCACGGTATTCCCATGGGTGTCGCCTTACCTGGCCCGAAACCGTTTGAGCCTTTTCACTCACGTATATGATAGTGTTGCTAGTATCCATATGACAGAGAACCCAGGCCGACATGACTAGTCGTGAACCCAAAGTGGCACTAACTTACGGGAAGAGGCATACATGAAACAACATCGAGCATGTCGGTCATCAGCGTGTGAATCCGGGCTGTAGCAACTGGGCTAATAGGACTCCGGGAATCCGGGCTGTAGCAGGCTAGCAGGACTCCGGAAGTCACCACGTGACATTTCCCCGAAGGGATAGACACAGGAACAAAGTGAATCAGATGCCGGCCAGTCTAAGTGTTCTGGAGCAGTAGTGCTGGGCTAGCAAGACTCCGGTAAACCGGGCTGTAGCGGACTACCATGGCTCGGTGGAAGCACTAGACTACATTTCCCCATAAGAGAGGCTACCAAGGATAAACAGCCAGGTTGTCGTATCCCACACATAGCAATAAACGTTACACGTACGCATAACATGCAAGTATGTGCTGTACAACATGGCATCACAACATAACGCAAACTCATATAGATAAAGGCCCAAAAGAGCCACATAGCATTAAATACAAACAGGGGTCACATGACCCATCATTCAGAGCATACAAGCATCGGAAGCATTACATGTCTGAGTACGGACAACTACAGAAGAAAAAGGCTGAGAAGCCTGACTATCTACAAGACCCTCCCAAGGGTACAAGATCATAGCTGAGGTAACAAGCTACTTGTCGAAGTCCAAGCGGTACTACTAGTGAGACAGATATCTCACCTTCAAAACATAAATAAAGCAAATGTGAGTACAAAGGTACTCAGCAAGACTAACATCAGATCCTATCATACATGCATTTGTATCAAGAAGGTAATGTGGGGTTTAGTTGCAGCAAGCCAGCTTTGACTCAGTGGCTATCCTGTTCAATGACTATGAGAAACTTCTTTGAGCTGAGGCAGCGCACACGAGTCCACTAATCACCACATCAATACACTACTATGGAATCATCCCCGTCTCTCTATGAGAAGGCCATCCATAGCACTCACACTTGCCTTGAGCATTTTAGAATATCCACTTTAAGTTGTCTATGTACCACGTAAGCATCCAAGAAGTCCATAACCGAGGACATGGCTATTCGAATAGATCATGATAACCCTGCAGGGGTGTACTTCTTCACACACGCTCTCACCACTTATCACCATGTACACGTCATGTATCTCGGCAACCTTCAAGAGGAAGGCTAGCGAGGGTGTCGGCCACGACCTGACTAACCACACAAGACTCTAGTCCAGGTTTATCGCCTATTCAGGTTCCATCCACAAGCAGATCCGGCTGGGGTTCCGCTCACGGCCCCAAACGATGTGTGCAGGGTTCCCGAGCCCACCATCCGGGTGCCACTCGGTACACCGGGCCACGTGTGCCTAGTCTGTCCCAAGTCCACCCTAACGGGTTCCACTCGGTAGAAAAATAGCACTACCTACAAACACCAGAAACTAGTTGCAACTCCTGGACAGAGATCAAGTTGGTTAATAAGTCGAGAGGGGTCGAGTTACCGGAACCCAATGTGTGGTAGTAGGTAGTCATTGGACAACATACACAAAACTCAGTGCTTAAGGACGGTTCCAGTGAGACAGCCCACCATGTACTCCTACATGGCCTCTCACCGCTACGTGTACCAAATCGTGTTCACACACTTAGCTCTCAGCATCTGAACATATCATAACAATCCAATCCAATCCCAATGAATTAGACCTGACACAACTCTAAACAGTAGCAGGCATGGCATGGTAGGAACACAACATGGCTCATTCAACTCCTACACATGCTAGTGGGTTTCAACTATTTACTGTGGCAATGACAGGTCATGCAAAGGAATGGGTTCAACTACCGCAGGATAAAGTAGCAGTTGAATCGTTGTTGTCCTAATGCAATAAAAGAGAGCAGGAGCGAGAGAGTGGGATTGTAACGGAATGAACAAGGGGTTTGCTTGCCTGGTAGATCAACAGGGGGGCACTGCTCCACTGACACGTACTCTGGATCGGTCTCCGGAGCAGGACCTATCGAGAAGGAACGGTGTCGGCAATCAAAACACAAGCATATGCAACAATATGATGCATGAACATGGCATGAAGATGTGATGTTGTTTGTGTTAATGCATCTAGCATTCATTTGCATGAAGTCCATTTGAACCAAAGATTCAAATGCAACTCCAAATAAGCCTTTATAAATGCCATTCATGTGTTTTCTCATATACAACTTTTATAAGTTGGTTTGTCATGCATGAAACTAGTACAGATGGATAGATTGAATTTTTCTGATCATTTTTCATATATACATTATTTCAATCTGAGCTACGGTTGAATTTCTATGAATTTTAGAAGTTTATATCATTTTTTGGATTTTCTTGATTTATTTAAAACCAGAAAATGAATAACTGCGTCAGCACTGCGTCATGCCTGCATCAGCAGGTCCAGCGCTGACTGGGTCAAACCTGACATGTGGGTCCCATGTGTTAGTGTCTGTGGCTAATCCTAAATTAAATTAAACCTAAACTGGTTTAGTTAATGGGGTTGGCCCCACGCGTCAGTGACCCAGGGTGGTCAAACCCTGGTCAGACGGGGTCAAACCCAGTCAACCGGGGCTAAACCCACCGGCGACTCGACGCCGGCGAGGCCAGACGCGGTGGCGGCCTGCGGGATTGCGTCTCCGGCGACCAAATGGGCCGTGGAGACCATCTCCAAGGAGCTGTTGCTCGTGCGCATCCACTGGTGCCCTCCGTTTCACCGGAGACGGCCTATATCCACGGCGGCGACCACTTGGGCGATGGCCGGAGTTCAGCGGGGAGGGGAGAAGGGTCTATGGTGCACGGCAGGGGCCGGGGTTGGTCACGTTCGTCTCCTGGAGACGTGCTGACCATGGTGGTGTGCTCGGTTGCAGGTGCCCGTAGGTGTGGCTGCGGTGGCGACATCACCAGCGGCGAGGTGCTACGGCTGTGGTGGGGAAACGGTGCTACAGCATGAGAACGGAGGAACGGGGAGAGGGAAATGGAGTAGAAGCTCACTGCGGACTCGACGGGCTTGACGGCGAGCTCGAGGACGCACTGGAGACGGCGGGGTGGCGAAGACGATCTCTGGTGGCCGGGGATGAAGAAGACGGCAGTGACGATGTTCCAAGACCTCCCGTGGCGCGTGGCTCGATGGAGACGAAGTAGGCGTCGCGGCGGAGCTTGCAGACATGGAGAGAGGGCGAGGGGGAGGTGGTAGCTACGACGGCGATGAGCTGCGGCGACGGCAGTGCTCGGGCGCGGTGAAGAGAGCGAGGGAGAGGAGGGGAGGCCATGGGAGAGAGGGAGAGAGGTGCGGGGCGGCGTGTGGCGTCTCTAGAGAGACACAGGAGGAAACAGAGAGGCAGGAGGTGGCCGGGCGCGTGGCCGCGCGCGCCGGGCGCGTGCCCCTGTCCTCCTGGCGCGAGGAAGGGGATGACTGGCATGACCAGCTGGCTGGGCCGGCCTGCTGGGTCGCATAGTGCCAGGCCGCAAGTAGGTCCAGGTAAGGTTTTTCCTTTTTTTTGTTTTTCTTTTCTATTTTCTGACATTTGTTCTGATTTAGTAAAATACTAAATCAACTTATTTTATTCTGTAAATTTTAGTAGGGACTAGTTGGACCACTCCAAAGCCCTCACCAAAATTCAGAAATATTGGACAATATTTTGTATATATAAAAATATTTATCCAATGCAAATAAATACTGGATTAATTCGAAATGGCAAAATAAATATTTATGAGCTCCTGAAAATATTTGTTTGAATTTTACCTCTGACCAATATTTTCAGAGAGCAACATGAACATTTTCTTGGATCTTTTTGGAGCAATTTTTATCTGGGTCATTTCCAGAAATGAATTCTGAGGGTTTCACAAATCCCCATTTCAAATTTAAATGAAGTTTAAACATGATGCACACATGACTAGCTAGTCTAGGTCATACCAGAACTAGGGATGTGACAGCCACGTTGTTGCAGCTTTGTTACACTTGTTGCTTGTTACCCGTTACGAATTATCTTATCACAAAACTATCTGTTATAGATAGTTTAAGTGCTTGCAGAGAATACCTTGCTGAGAACCGCTTGTGATTTCCTTCTGATCCTTGTTGGGATCGACACTCTTACTTATCGAAAGGACTATGATACATCCCCTATACTTGTGGGTCATCAATTTGCAGGGTGTAGTCATTCGTTTTTTTGGTTTTCCCTCGAACAATTTGATTCACGAACTTATCGCACCGCATGTGGTGCTGAAACACTCGGACATCGTGTAACGTTAATAACCGCCACCTACAATGTCATTTGCTTTTCACTATGTGTCTGCAGGTACCATTGATTGTATTTTTTCTGTGAATAATTATCTTCGACAATTATCGGTCCTACAGGGACACATATCTACTCCTCGAAGAAGAACAAAAAATCATCAAGTGATGATACCATTTTGGAGAAGTACTTCAAGTACTAAAGGAACTATAACTGTTGTGGTTGGATATGCTTTGATTGCTATCTTTCATTATCTAACCTTGTAGGAAGAGAAAGTCATTCTATGCACAAATGCCTTTGGAAGGCTATCTATATGACTGACGAAGTGTTTTTCCTCACAGATATCCTTTGCATTGTCTATATTGCAGGAAAACCAACTTCAAAGCATATCCACTCAGAGCAACGTATTCTTATTCTATCTTGCTGTGACAATATCGAATACCTGACATGCAGGAAAACTACAACTTGCGGGGATTCAAAATTGTGTTCTGAGAAAACCTTCGTGATATATCCTAGTCACAAATCAATCAATGCTTATTTTTCATCTAACTTTCTTCGAAGATATTGTGATAGAAACCACCTCAGACACCATCAACTGCATTGAAAGGACTCATGTATATAAGTTGTTGTCAATGACGCTCATATGAAGAGCAATATCGCTTCCCCCAATCCTTCATGATCCGAAGCATACCTTAAGGGTGAGAATATTTTTCCTTCGTAATTATCTCTCGTCTTTCATTATTCATCGCATCTCATTCAATTTTTTTGACAAAAAGGATAGTAGGGGGAAAACCCCTACTATGATCACTTCATATATCTATATAAATGGGAAGTTTACATAGACATATCAGCTACAAGACAAGGCACTGCCAATCCACTTGGGGTGTGGATGTCCAACTAGCTAAAAAGGGAGGAGTGGGCTATACTACAGAAGTACAATAGTTGTTCAAAGCAGCTCTATGCGCTGCTTTAACCCTATGTTGCAATAAGGACAAGTCTTCTTTGAATCTTGTGAGCCAAGAATCCACACTAGGGGGGGCAGGCCTTTGAAATGCTTTATGTTTCTCTCCTTCCAAATGCTCCAAGATGCGGTCAAAAAAATTCATAAAAGAATGTGTTTGGCCATGTGTTCTTAGTGGTTTGAAGAAGGTTGAGGCGGCAAAGGAACGTTGGCCAAACAATATTTAGTCTAGCCCAGCAACTCTGGCTAAACGGGCAGGAGAAAACCATGTGATCCACAGTTTCTTCAATGGGTTGGTCGCAAAGGATACAATTGAAATTATTGCCAACATTGTAGTGCCTCCTCTTCAACATGTTGCGCGTGTTGAGTCTATCATGAAACAATAAGCAGCCAAAAACTTTGATCTTCATTGTGCATTTGGATTTCCAGAGTTGACCGAAAGCTTGATGCGCCACACCATCTCGAAAATAGTTGTTGTAGTAATCTCTTGGTTTGTACAGTGTGGCCCCCCAGGAATAATGCCAAACATCATGTGGAGAGGTCGATGAAGATATCCATGGCTGCTGTTCAATATCCTGGATCTCAGCAAGAGCCTGGGGAGAGACAGGAAGGTGAAAGGTTGCATGCATGTCCATATTGGCCATTGCCTCCGCGACCGACACGTCCTCCTGTATGGTGAACGAGAATGCACGAGGGTGCGAGATTTGCATCACATCCTCTCTCCATAGATCTTTCCAAAAAAGGGTCGAATTGCCATCTAGCAGCTGAACCCAAGAAATTCCACGATAGATAGGGGTTAGCTTAAGAATGTCCTTCCACCAGAGTGAACCAACCGGGTCCACAACATGTGGAATTTTGCCATCATAGTGATCATCCCAGATGAGGTTGACCCAAGGCACATCGAGTCTATTAAAGAATTTGTGAAGGAATTTCAAGAGCAAGGCCTCATTGTTAATATTTAGGTTAATCAAGCTGCCTTTCCATGCGGCAGACCAAGGGCATAAAATCTTGGAATTTAGGTCGAGTCATGCCCAAGGGAAGGCCTAGGTAGGTGAACGGTATAGAACCAACGGTACATCCAAATTCTCTAGCCAAATTAGCCATGGAAGATGTATCAAGATTAATCAGGATCAATGTTGACTTGTGGAAATTAATCTTGAGGCCAATCGAGGAGGCATAATTAGACAGGATCTCTTTAACCAGCGTGGCTTGTTGAACGCACGCATGAAGGACAATGAGCGTGTCATCCACATATTAAAGAACCGGATAATCAGTCTGACCAATGCATGGAAAGAGTAGGTCAAGCCGGCCTTGACGAAACACATCATTGATTGTGGCTTGGAGTAACTCTGACGCAAGGGCAAAGATAAGCGGCGAGAGAGGGTCTCCTTGACGAACCCCGCATCTGCATTGGAATTGTCGGCCGGGCACGCCGTTCAATAGGATGGAAGATCGGCCAGATGACAAAAGGCAGTTAATCCAGGATATCCAACGATCATAGAAGCCCATATGACACATGTTGATCATGGGCTCGGTCGCAACAGTGTCAAATTCCTTTCCAATTTCGAGCTTGAGAAGGATGATCTCCTGACCAGATGTGTGGCATTGATTAATATAATGATAGGCCCATGCTAGGCAGTCTTGGATTCTTCTCCCCTTAACAAATCCATATTGGTTGCGGTGCACCAGTTGCAAGATTATGCGTTGCAAACGATTGGCTAGAAGCTTTGTCAGTATTTTCATACAACAATTAAGCAGGGTGATCGGTCTGTAATCAGTAGCTGAGGCAGGCGCATTAACCTTGGGGATCATTGTAATGATTCCATCGTTGATACTGGTGATGTCAAGCTTTCCATCATAGAATTGTGAGCACAGCAAATAAAACTCATGCTTGATTATTGGCCAACAAGCTTTGAGAAAAGATGCACTAAAACCATCAGGTCCAGGGGCACGATCCGGAGGCATTTCCTTGACAACACTATCCATTTCATCTGGAGTGAATGGCTCAGTAAGGATGTCGAGATTATTGGCCCATTGGATTAATGAAGGTAAGTCAAACTTCATATCACACAGAGTAGTTGTCCCCAACTTGGCTTTGTAAGTGGAGTGAAGGAGCGCCTCCTTACCAGGGTGATCATCAACCACCCTGTCATCCTCAGTGCGGAGCGAGGAAATGTTGTTATTACAGTATCGCTCAGTGGCGATCGCTTGGAAGAATTTAGTGTTCTCGTCTCCAAACTTGATCCACCGGATAGTGCAGCGGTTTTTCTAGTAAATCTTCTGAAACTTAAGCAGCTGAAGAAGATTAGCTTTTAGGATGTTTCGAAAATTTGCTTCTGGGAGAGAAAGACAACACTTGTTTTCCAGTTCATTGAGATCCGCCAGAACATCATTACAATTAGTGATCCCAATAGAAAGCCGAGAGATATTCTTACTCCAAATCTTAAGGGCGTGTCGAAAAGGGGGGAGATCTGTTTTGACAACAGTCATCCAAAAAGGGAGGAGATTGTTGGTGCAATATCTGCCTACCTTGTGTTTTGGAGAATGTTGACAGAAACAGGTATGGACAGATTTGTTTGCTAGTGCATATAGAGAGAAAAAGTCCATACACAACCGAATAGAATGTTGTCTCCGGTGTTGAGTTTGAGGAACTACACTAAAGTATATCTATGTTGTAGAGAAGAACGAGCTATATTTGTGTAAGTGATAGAGTCGAGAAGATTGATGTGGAAAAATTGAATCCTCGAAGGCTTACTACTGAAGTAAATCTTTCGATTCGGTAGTGTCGTCTGAAGGATTTGACAGCAGCGATGGAAGTCGAAGAGAAAGTGAAGACGTAGTATTCATTTCTTTGTTAATGTTTAATTCTTTCGAGTCATAGGACCTCTGTACTACTAAGAAGGGTATAGGTTCTTGATGGTTAGATCTATTGTGATGCTTAGACATAACCTATGAAAGATGCGAGAGAAATATCTTTGTGCTCCGAGCAAATACTTGCCAGCAAGAAACTGTGATCTTCTTTGTTACGAGAGATTTGTCACCAACTGAGGAGTTAGCATTTCTTGCTCCGCAAGAAATGTTACCGTTGTGCTCAAATACGACCATTGGAATTGTGTCGTTCGGCCATTGATTGAACGCGATGTCTGATTTGGTCTTATCCCATCAGGGAAGGTTGTGGCTATAAATAGCCACTCCACTCCAACTTTGTCCGTTGGCTGCTCCGCTTGAGATTTCTGAGATGATTGATTTGAGCAATGCCTCTCCGAGTGATTTGAGTTTAACATCCACCGAGATAAAAGCCAAGAGCACAAGCTTAGATAGTGGTTTATCATCGCATTAGTTCTGAGTTAGAGTTCCTATACCTATTACTCTTGAGAGCTGCGCACTCTATAGACACGTAGGTTTTGACTTCGAGTGTTGAAGAGTTGTTGTCTTCATCGAGCCTGATCTTTAGCAACCAAGAGTGATTGTGGTTCGCGAAGGTCGACCACAGGTTTGGAGATCGCCGACAGGGATCTACCATGAGTGACAACCTGAGTTTGATGAGCTCTGCATTGAAGAAGAAAATGGTGAAGAGAGTTTATCTTCCATGTTAAGTCACAGCCCCTCCAACCAGATGTAGCCCTTTGGCAGAAGGGTGAAATGGTCTACCAAATTACTCTCTCGCCATTGAGCACCACTGGTTCCATTTACTCTACTGCATTTCCTTAAGGAGTTCATATTCGTGCTCTATGCCGATAGTTTACTCAATCATTCCATTTAGTCGGTTATCCACTTGTATTACAGTATTCTCCCTGTTTCATTGTCTTCCTCCATATTCAATCGGATCCATCTTGTCCCTAGCATTCGCCTGTGAAATCTCTCCATAGTATTTATATCCGTGCATAACATGTTGTTTCTCATTCTGCTACATCTATTTGCAGGTTGCATTACTCTCAACGTAGTTAAACCTGTGATTTACCAAGCTCACAATGTTGTCAATGCTTTCATCAATGAATATGCCTCTGACGAAGAAGACTGATTAAGTTTATTTCCTTCGACACTACTTCCGCTACTGTGAGTGGGATAAATTACAAAGCTTCTGAAAGAAAATTTCAATCTCCCATTCACCCCCCTCTCGTCAACATACTCTCGGTCCTAACACTTCTTCTGTTCTAGTGGCTGCTACCTCTTGAGCACTGCGTTGGTTTTCCCTTGAAGAGGAAAGTGTGATGCAGCAATGTAGCGTAAGTATTTCCCTTAGTTTTTAGGAACCAAGGTATCAATCTAGTAGGAGACTACATGCAAGTCCCTCGTACCTACACAAACAAATAAGAACCTGGCAACCAACGCGATAAAGGGGTTGTCAATCCCTTCACGGTCACTTACGAGAGTGAGATCTGATAGAGATAATAATAAGATAAATATTTTTTATTTCTATGATATAGATTGAATGTAAAGATTGCAAAATAAAATAGATGGGAAACTTATATGATAAAAGATAGACTCGGGGGGCATAGGTTTCACTAGTGGCTTCTCTCAAGATAGCATAAGTATTACAATGGCTAAACAAATTACTATCGAGCAATTGATATAAAAGTGCATAATTATGAGAATATCTAGGCATGATCATGTATATATGCATCACGTCCGTGACAAGTAGAGCAAAACGATTCTGCATCTACTACTATTATTCCACACATCGACCTCTATCTGACATGCATCTAGAGTATTAAGTTCATAAGAACAGAGTAATGCATTAGGCAAGATGACGTGATGTAGAGGGATAAACTCAAGAAATATGATATAAACCCCATCTTTTTATCCTCGATGGCAACAATACAATACGTGCCTTGCTGCCCCTGCTGTCAGTGGGAAAGGACACCACAAGATTGAACCCAAAGCTAAGCACTTCTCCCATTGCAAGAAAGATCTATCTAGTAGGCCAAACCAAACTGATAATTTGAAGAGACTTGCAAAGATAACCAATCATACATAAAAGATTTCAGAGAAGAATCAAATATTGTTCATAGATAAACTTGATCATAAACCCACAATTCATCGGATCTGAAGGTGTGAGGTAATAACTATGGACCCGAAGGTCTGAGGCAAACTACTCAAACATCATCGGAGGGGCCATGGATTTGATGTAGAGGCCCTCCGTGATTGATTCCTCCTCCGTCGGAGCTCCGGAAAAGGTCCCAAGATGGGATCTCTTGGGTATAGAAGGTTGCGGCGGTGGAAATAGGGTTTCGTGGTGCTCCTGGATGTTTTCAAGGTATATGATTGGTTGCTTGACGTCCACTCCAAGTTCCCTGGATCACATTTGTTCCAAAAATAACTCTCCCAAAGATTTATTCCGTTTGGATTCTGTTTGATATTCCTTTTCTGCGAAACACTGTAATAGGCAAAAAATAGCAATTTGCACCGGTCCTTGGTTTAGTAGGTTAGTCCCAAAAATAATATAAAAGTGTATAAATAAGCCCATTAACATACAAAACATATAATATAATAGCATGGAACAATCAAAAATTGTAGATACGTTGGAGACGTATCAAGCATCCCCAAGCTTAATTCCTTCTCGTCCTCGAGTAGGTAAATGATAAAAACAGAATTTTTGATGTGGAATGCTACCTAGCATCATTCTCAATGTAATTTTCTTTATTGTGGCATGAATGTTCAGATTTGAAAGATTCAACACAAAAGTTTAATATTGACGTAAAAATAATAATACTTCAAGCATACTAACAAAGCAATTATGTCTTCTCAAAATATCATGGCCAAAGAAAGTTATCCCTAGAAAATCATATAGTCTGGATATGCTCTATCTTCACCACACAAAGTATTTAAATCATGCACAACCCCGATGACAAGCCACACAATTGTTTCATACTTTTGATGTTCTCAAACTTTTTCAATCTTCACGCAATACATGAGCATGAGCCATTGTAACACCCCAAGACCGTTGCGCCAGGTGTCTTCCAGTATTTCACTGTGGTTGCCACGTCATTTGCTTGCCTGTCATGCATTTCATATCATGTCATCATGTGCATCGCATTTCCATACATGTTCATCTCATGCATCCGAGCATTTTCCCCGTTGTCTGTTTTGCATTCCGGTGCTCCTATGTCCTCCGGTGTCCCCTTTTGCCTCTTTTCGTGTGCGGGTGTTAAACGTTCTCGGATTGGACCGATACTTGCCAAGCGGCCTTGGTTTACTACCGGTAGACCGCCTATCAAGTTTCGTGCCATTTGGACTTCGTTTGATACTCCAACGGTTAACCGAGGAATCGAGAAGGCCTCGTGTGTGTTGCAGCCCAACACCTCTCCAAAGTTGCCCAAAACCCACATAAACCCTCTCCATCATCTAGGTCGTTCGATCACGATCGTGTGGCTGCAAACCGCACCTCATTTGGACTCTCCTAGCTCCCTCTACCTATATATATGTGATCCCCTCCAAAATTCGCGGTACAAACCCTACCCTAACCTTCCCCGCCACCGCCGGACATGTCCACCGCCACCGCCACCTCACTCCGGCGAATCACGTCGCGACACCTCAGCATCACTGCCTCCCGTGCCCAATCCCGCAGTGCCACTTGTCAGGCCGCCGCGCCTCCTCTCTCCCACACCCGCCGTGGCCCGCCGAGGCCCGGGTCGGGCCCTC